>NW_008653729.1:0-1376 GCF_000695815.1 Acanthisitta chloris | reverse complement strand
GTGGGACTTGTCCCCGCGGATGGCGGTGGAGGAGGGGCTCGGCCCAGAGCCTGCCCCTTCACCCCAACCTGCGGGGGATTACGGCGCTGGCACCATATGTCGCCCTGCCCGCCCTGCCCTGCGCTGCCCCGCGCTGCTCCGGCCACCTAAATCCATCGGCACTGAGTGCGGCGGCGGGAAGAGAGGGACAGATGCTGCCCTAGATTTGTGGGATTAAATCCCAGCAGCAAAGCAGATTAGGGAATTACGCTGGCGCCTCCGAGGGGGAAGCCCGCTGTCCTGAGCCTGCCTGCTGGAGCAGGAGGGAGCAGAGTGATTCCCTCACTGTGCTCCAACAGGCCATTTCCAGGAGCTGGGTGCTGGCCCGGGTCGTCGTGTACCACCGGGGCTGTCTCTAGGATGTCAGGAGCGGGAGTGGCTCTGGAGACACTGGAGCTGGTGCTGGTTTCATGTCCCCTCGTGGGGTCCTGTCTGGTCCCCGTGCAGCTGGTGGGACACAGGGAGGGTGACAGGCAGGTGGTCCTGGTGGGTCCCCCTGGGTCCCCTTTGTGCCAGAGGCTGGCTTACCCCATTCCCACCACCGCAGGGCCCCATGCTGGCAGCAACCCCAGGGCTGCAGGCACAAGGTTTCACTCCCTGATGGATGCCCAGAGCATGTGCCACCACTGCCCGTGGATGCTCCCTGGGCTGGGGTCAGGCTGGGCTGTGGAGGTGGCCTGGGCACAGCTGCAGTTTGGGTGTGGGAGCACTGGTGGGAGCTGCAGGGGCAGCAGGAAGTGGCCCATGGGAGGGGTCTGAGGGTCTCACTTCCGCCGTGCCCGCAGGTGCCCAGGGCTCAGTCTGTATGTCTCCCCCGTCATCCCTGTCTACAATGCTGTCGTCTTCCTCTTTGTGCTGGCCAACTTCAGCATGGCCACCTTCATGGACCCGGGCATCTTCCCGCGAGGTGAGTCTGGCTCTGACTGGGTACAGCTGCCCCCTCGCACCTTTCCTCTGAGGTAAAGTGGGTTACTGGGTCCCAAAGGGCTAGAGGAGACCCCTCTTCCCCCTGCCTGGTGGGATTGGGCCACGGGGACAACAGCTCTGGGTCAGCGCCCTGTGTCAGGTCCCTGGGGCTCAGGCGTTGGGGTCCCAGGGCAGGGCTTGGGAGAGGCCTCCAGCCTGTGTTTGGGGGTTCCAGGCTGTCCTCGTGCCAGGGGATGGGAGGGCGACACTGGTGACAGGAGAGCAATGCTAGGTGCCTCCAGCTCGGGTGAGCAGGGGCTGGCAGGGCCCTGACGTGTGGCTGTGCTGGGGTGTCCCTGTCAGCTGAGGAGGACGAGGACAAGGAAGACGATTTCCGGGCCCCGCTCTACAAGACGGTGGAGATCAAGGGC
>NW_008653728.1:0-518 GCF_000695815.1 Acanthisitta chloris | reverse complement strand
CTCTGCATCTGCCAGGCATGGGGACAGTTAACCCCATACCTGCTGTGGTACATGTTGGCCCAGCCCATGCATCACCCAGCTGTGCCCTGGCACGGCCTTGCATCTGCAGGCACAGCTCTGTGCCCTGTCACCTGCGCCTGGGCGGGCATGACCCTACACAGCCTCCAGCTTGGCCCCTTCTGCTGTGTGGGCACAGCCCCACATGATCCTGGGCACAGCCTTGTCCATCCCGTGCTGCTCCATAGGCACAGCCCCATGGTATCCTGGGCACAGACTTTTCCATCCTGTGCTGCCCCACACGCACAGCCCCATGGTATCCTGGGCACAGCCTTTTCCATCCTGTGCTGCCCCACGCGCACAGCCCCACATGATCTTGGGCACAGATGCCCCATACGCTTCTGCCCCATGAGCAGAGCCTGCCTTGTGCCCTCTCTACCCCATAGGCACAGTCTGCTCCATTCCACTGCAGAGCATCAGCTCCTCAGGCACAGCTCTGCCCTGTCCCCACCTGACCCATG
>NW_008653727.1:11795-16141 GCF_000695815.1 Acanthisitta chloris | reverse complement strand
AGCCCCAACGCTCTCAGCCTGTCCTTGCAGAGAAGGTGCTCCTGTCTTCTGATCAGCTCTGGACTTGCTCCTACAGCAAGATTTCCTCCCTGCCTTCTCCAGAAGTTCCCAAGGACCATGTCCTTAATCCTCTTACCTTTCCTTGCTCTGTCTGTATAACCCTATCTGCAGATTACATACTGCCATCAGACACCTCACAAATCTTTTCTGGACCTCTCCCATCCAAAGAAAAATCCTACCCCACATATCCAGTACCTCCCGTAGATAACCAACTATTAGCTCAGCTCAGCACAATGAAAGGCAAAGTTCTCCCTGTCTTTAACTCAGTTTTTTTGACAGACCCTTCCTGTTTCATACACATCAACTGTTTCCTCCAGTTGCCTTTTTTAATGCTTTGCCAATTATTCTTCACCCTGCCTCTACACATTATCTAAACTGACACCAGTGTCTTTTCCTGTAAGAGTTTGTGTACAAAACCCATCATTTTTGGCTTTGACATTTATTAGAAACACTTTAATACATAATAAAATAAGCCATTTAAAACATAAGAGCTGCAGTTGGCTTCACACAGACTCACTCCCTTTTTGCTGTCTTGCAGTAACTCAGAGCCCTTGAAGCTTGCTGAAAATACCAAAGAAAAACAATATTTAGCATGGGTATTATAAAGATAGTTCACAATTCTATTTCTTGATCTGTGAAAGACTTGATAATGTTTTAAACTATTTAAGATAGGTTTTATATTGAAGTAAATGTTACATGGGTTGATTATTACCAATTGCCTTTTAAGGCTTCTGCAACAAGACATGAAACAATCAGACAAATTTATGCTTTTCCTAATGGGTTTTACCATCATTATTTCAAACAGGCAAATTTTCATCTGTTGGAAGCTATTTGATGATATTTTTGGTATTGCAGATGGACTTTTTTTCCAGTGAGTGGAAGATCACAGTTGGAATGAATAAATAGAGATTGAAAAGATAGGAAATCAAAGCATGAAGGTGGAAGAACCTTCTAGTGGAAGGTGTCTCTGCCCATGGCAGGGGGTGGAACAAGATGGGCTTTAAGGTCCTTCCAACCCAAACCATCTCTACAATTCTGTGATTCTATGAAGATGATCACAAAATGAACCAAGAATTGTTCCTAAATTGTAATTAACCTCTGTAACAAGCATCATCTCCAGAAACAAATATGTTTCCCAATCAGGTCTCAGCAACTGAAAATCACATAGTACAGTTTATATTTCCTTTTACTGTTAGATCCTGCTCCTCATCATTGATACGTAGACTTAATTTCTATTTATTACTTTAATTCTGGGCATTTGGATTTCTTAACACTGCCTAAACATGGAGCATAAGTTTAAGTTGAACTGCTAGAACATCCACTCTTTGGATTTCATTAATTTACATAATTTTGTGTGTTTCTCTTCATAACTACAAAGTCAGCATGTAAGATATTTCACTTTATGTGAGAAAGTTAATATATTTACCTGTCCTCAACTGTCTTGTTGGAGGGGTAGAACACCTTGAAGGAAAATCCACTCCGTGGAAACGAACCCTGGCAAGAGAAACACATAAACCATGTTGTGTAAGTGAAATACTGCCAAAACAGTCTGAGACAGTCAGTGTGACTGCAGGGCCAGCTGTGAGGGAGCAGGGGGGAACCTCACTGGGTTGATGCAGAGGCAGTCAGTGTTGGTGACAGTGAAGGGGTCGTACTTGTCAGCGATGACCATCACATCTGGCACGGGATAGACCCTGAGGGAGTAGTCATAGGCCCAGTACACAGGGCTGACATACAGGGGGAGAGGGCTCAGGTGTGCTTGGGATAATATTGTCTTTACGAACTGCAAGAGAAACAAAAACACTTAGTTGGAACCATTTTCTAGGAGTCAAGTTGTTCCTGCAGATGTATTTGTTAATAAAGAGGCTTTGAACATGGTCATGTGTTTTTGTATCTCACTCCTTCTGATTTATTAAAGATTTCTAGAGTAAAGGGCAACTCCTTCACAGCTGCTCTTTCATTTCTTGGGGTTTGTAATATACAAACTCCTTTCTAAAGCTTATCAGCCAAGATTTGAAGACATAAAATTATTACATCCATCAGACTCCGACAGAATCTAGTTACCTGTGCCTCCAGCCCACGGAGTACCAATGCTGCCATCACTTTCCTTTTTGGGGGCTTATTTTCCCCTCAGCACCTTCCTCACTGCACAAGTTACCCACAAGACCAAAGACTTAGCCAGAGTCTTTCCCCTGAACTGAGAAAACCATTTCAAGTACCAACATTGCCATAACTTTCCTGTTTTGAAGATCTCCAAACTATTTCATCAATCAGATTCTGCACTTACCTATTCCTCCAGCCCAGGAAGTACAAACATTGCCATCACTTTCCTTTCCTGGGGGCTTTTTTTCCCCTCTTGACTTTCCTCACAGCACCAGTTACCCACAAGACCTTAAATGCAGTTTTTCTCCTGAACTGAGGAAATTAGTTCATTCCCAAATGATTTTGATTCTTTTCTTAGTTACAAAATTTCCCTCCCTCATTCATTTTTTTTTACACTGATGTCTGAAGTAAAAACTACAAATTTAAAAGATGAACTAAAACGATCAATCAAAAATAAAAATTAACATTAATAATTAAAAATAATCTAAAATATGAATTAAATTAATTTTAAATATGAATTTTAAAATATGAATTAAAATACTCAATACATGATTCTACATTTCTTTCCTGGAGAAGAAGTACAGGGAAGTGCTGGTTTCAGGAATGCAGATGTGGAGATGTACAAAATCAAGGTACAGCACTGTCCACAGAGGGTTCACACAGAAACTGACCACTGATGGGAAGGAAGAAAGAGCTAAAAGAAGTTTCTGAGTCAAGCAAACAAGATAAAACCCTGCAAAATTAATAAAACCAGACTCCTTCCATCACTGCAATGAGCCAGTGCTACCTGGATTGTTCTCATCCAATTAGATCACTAAATCCCATCAGTTCCCAGATGGATTCATTAACTGCAACCAACTCAGAGCACTGTGGTGGTGTATAAAAAGCAGGACTAAGCCTTCAAGTGAGAAGGCAGAAGAAGCAGATGAGCCTTTGGAAAGGTGACCTGCTGCTTTACTGCCAATGGCACTGGGTGAGTGAGTAAAAACTAGGTTGGTGAAGGGACTCGAGCACAAGTGGCATGAGGAGAGGCTGAGGGAGCTGGGGGTGTTCAGCCTGGAGAAGAGGAGGCTCAGGGGAGATCTGATCACCCTCTGCAACTCCCTGACAGGAGGTTGGAGTCAGGTGGGGGTTGGTCTCTTCTCCCAGGCAACCAGCAGCAGGACAAGAGGGCACAGACTCAAGCTCTGCCAGGGGAGGGATAGGTTGGATATTAGGAAGAGATTTTTTACAGAGAGAGTGATCAGACATTGGAATGTGCTGCCCGGGGAGGTGGTGGATTCACCATCCCTGGAGGTTTTCAAGATGAGACTGGATGTGGCACTTAGTGCCATGGTCTAGTAACCAGGGGAGGGGTGGACTTGATGATCTTAGAGGTCTTTTCCAACCTGGTTGATTCTGTGATTCTATGAATTTGGATTAAACTTTGCCTGTAGGAATCAGTGCTTATGGCAGGACACTGATGGTTGGTGCACATCATCAGCTGCTATGAAGTTCTGTGTCCAAGGGCACCTACAGTACAACAAAATGACTCAATATCATCTCAAAGTGCCACAACTTGACTTACTTTACTGCCCAAATGTAAAGAAAGGTAAAATAGTAAACATACTGATCCTCCTTACAGTCTCTCAGGGTTAGTCCTGCAGCATATCATGAGGATGAGGATCAGAGCACCAAATCCAAACCTGCTGAGCAATAAAGTCCCAAACCCTGGCAAAAGATGCTGAGCACATGTCACTCACATGGTTGGGAATGTCCATGTTGCTGCTGGGGAAACGAACACAGTTCCTGCACATCTTGTTCACCAAATCCTCCCGAAAGATAATCATTTCTTGGGTGCAGTACTGAATCCTAAGTAGGAAACAGAGATGAGGTAAAATAGGTGAACCTAAAAGCTAGGAGGATACATTATAAAGCTGAACTCCCTCTAATACAGCCAAATAAAAGAGCAGATTTGAGTTATAGTAATACTTTCCCATATTCCCTTCAATCCTTCCAGACTCAGGAAAAACAGGAGGTTTTGAGTAGGATTTTTACACTCAGTGTCAATTTTTTTAGCAATCAAGAAATCAATATAAGTAAATATTATATAGTAATATATGATCGTGATGATAAAATATATTTATGTAGATATGTTAAAATAACTTTAAAATGTGGATATAAAAATATAATAGCAATACATT
>NW_008653727.1:0-11759 GCF_000695815.1 Acanthisitta chloris | reverse complement strand
AATAAATTATATATAATAATACATAATGAAATAGATCAATAAATCACTAATTTATTGATATCTTAATGTATTTAAAACTAGTTGCAATGAAAGCAAGGGAAAAATTCTATTCATTTGAAAAATTTAAGGCAAATTTTGCCAAAATTTGTAGGTTTTGAAAATTATATTTTCACATAGTCAGTAAAAACAAATCAAGACATGAAAAATAACAGGAATTTATGCTGTTACCGGCAAGGATTTGTGGTGAAAACTGAAAATGGCACCAGCTCTCTGAATTCCTCAGTAATATGTTCAGCCAGTGGAGGCCTAAAATAAGTAGGAACAGATGTAGCAACAAAGACCTTTAACTATTTAACTCAAAATTCCAAACTTTGGGAAGAGGTGAAGCAAACTGACCTTGGCAAGACAGAACCAGGACCAGGATCTTCAGGGCCAGGGACAAACACAAATCTGCTACTGTAAAAGGTTCAACAAATCACTTTTACACAAACTGACCCGAGAAACCAGGTCTGACGTGCTGAAGTCAAAGACCAGGAGCCAGAAAAATCCTCCAGGGAGAGACTTTGGCTCCCTCATTAGCAGTTTCCATGCCCAAGCTGGTTCAGATAAAATCAGAACCTTACACTGCTCCCGAAACAAACTTAGAATGATCAGCAAATGTGATGTACCTTAGTTTCTTAAAGTAATGAAAGATTTCACAACCAGATTTCCCTGCTCACAGCACTTTGTACCTTTTATGGATGCTGGGGTATTCACAGATAATATCTGCAAGAGCCTTCAAAGAGCCTGGAATCAGGAAAAATGGGATACAACATCTGGTTAGACAACAGACTCTGTTTTGTACCTCAGTACATTAGAAATGCATCACTTAACAGGGTTTATTTTCTGCTTTCTTCATTGGTTTGCCATCATTGCTTGAGTGGAATGCACATGTCTGACTGTACATAAACTTACCTTTCAGTGACTGAATCTGATTCTTTCCATATGGAGCAGATGAAAAATTCCCACAGAAGAAAAAGCAGGTGGGAGGTGCAGAGGAATAACCTGGGAAAAGAGGAGCTGTGAGTGTGTCTGTTCCTTCAGCACCTGCTTCAGCCTCCAGCCCATGCCAGAAACTGAACCAGCATTTCAAGCTCTGCTGCTATTAATACACAGGAACTGCTCCTTGATACACACTGGGTTTAGCTCAAAAAGGGTGATGATAAGTCACAAATGTCGCTTCAAGGGAGTCCTCTGTTATTTCCAGCCCCAGTTCCAACACTGTGTGTGTGTATCCAATGATGGACCCAGTCAGAATTACACAAAGGATAATGATAATAAATAATACAATTAAAAAATGTACTATTTCCTCATGTCGAAAATCAGCAAGTAGGCAGCAATGGGTTGCTATTAACCTCCAGGATCATTGCAATCCCAGGGCTTTATCATTTAATTCCCTCTTTGGCATTACAAAGCAACAGCAGCTGGAATTGCCTGAGCATTTTAAGGGTGTGATGAATGCTCACAGTCTCCCTAATCACCCAGAAACACACATAGGAAAGGGTGAAAAGAGAAACCTGATTCCCATTCCTGAAGCAAAAATAGAAACCTCTGCTTAGGCATTCAGCTCACATTCCAGTTACTCTCCATTTTCCTAGCATGCAGGACCAGACTTGGATTTACCTCACTGGTTTTCAATTGAGTTGGTAAATAGAACAGAATTGCTTAGAGCAGAGAAATTGCTCATCAATATTTTCCCTTGCTGTTCCACTCAGCTTTGCCTTTTAGTTTCTAATTATGAAGGTAATTATTTGCCTATTAAAGTCTCAAGATAGTAAATGCAAGGTCTGCATCTTTGTCAGGTGAGTTCAGTGCATGAATCTCCCTGTCCAAAATCCCCTTGCTACTCCAGCACCTGCAAACTTGGGTCAAGCCCAGTTTGCTTCAAGCATCTGCCAGTTCTGGTTGAGATAGAGAACTGGTTTTGTAGCTTCTGTCTGAGTGTGATAATTTGTGTCCAGTTTTCTTTGGGTGAGGAGCAGTTTCCCACCCTTAATTCTATATGGTTTACTTTTACAGCATTCACCCCTCACACTTCCATTCTGCCTGAGGGAGACAGGACAAGCTGCTCCAAAACTGCTCTGAAATAAAACAACTCACAGACAACTTGTTATCCAGATGTTGTCAGCATTACTGATCATAGAATCCCAGAGTGGTTTGGGTTGGAAGGGACCTTGAATACCATCTCATTCCACCCCTGCCAAAGGCAGGAACACTTTCTGCCAGCCCAGGTTGTTCCAAGCCCCATCCAGCCTGGCCTGGAACACTCCCAGGGATGGAGCAGCCACAGCTGCTCTGAGCAACCTGTGCCAGTGCCTCAGCACCCCACAGCCAGAAATTCCTTCCCAGTATCCAATCTAAACCTACTCTATGTGAGTCTGAAGCAATGTTCATGTCTCTGAATGAGGAAGCCCAGGAAGAACATTCAGGAACACGGGAAACATTCTTAACACAGCCCATAAAATGGCTACTGGCCAAAATAATATTAGTAGTAAGAACTGAATTATGAAAACAAAGTTTCAAGTCAAAGCAATTCTCACTTACCTGCAAACATTATGTGAAGCTTTTCCAGCACCTCTGCTTGGTCCAACCACACATCAGACAGAAACACAAACATGGCATCTTCATTCTCATCCTCCAGCTGCTTTAGCTTTGCAGAAGCCTTTACTGAAGATGAAGAAGGTCCTCCAAAGAAGTTTATGTTCCCATAGAAGGCTCTAAATAATTAAAATACTCAAGTTAGCCCTGATTTAGTCCCAAATCACTAGTAGTTTTGATTATGACTCACTTAAAACATTTAGCAGCAATAGCAGTAGTAGCTCAGATGGTATCAATAATCATTTAGTACTTCTTCAAGGAAGAGAAATGGTACCTAGACATAAAGCTGGAGGGTTGCCCTGCCAGAACTTAGATCATCTCAGGGCAATATTTATCCTGGGTTCTTTCCCACATCCATCCAGGATGGACTCCCCATCCCTGGGAGTGTTCCAGGCCAGATTGGATGGGGCTTGGAGCAACCTGAGCTAGTGGAAGGTGTCCCTGGCCATGGCAGGGAGTGGAACCAGATGAGCTTTAGGGTCCTTCCAACCCAAATCAGTCTGGGATTCTTCAATCTACATGGAATTTGTTATTCCCATGTAATAATTACTTAGTTTTGCAATTGAGAAGGGCTTAAATTCCAATTGTTACTAACAGACAGAGCCCAAAGGCCTTTGGAAGGATTTTCTTGCCAACACTCCACGATTTAGTGCTGGTCCAACCAGACCAGCAAGTCCCAGAATTGGTCCCTTAAAACTGTATTTATTTGGAAGCATTTGGGAAAGAGGCAGAAAAATGGACTTGAATGTCACAGAAACATAAAATAATCATGATTTTCTTTAGGAACCCATAAGAAAAAAGAAATGAGGCTGCCAAAAGTCAGTTTTATACCTCGTGGTAGCAGAAGGTTCAGTGGGAGGAAATCCAAAAGCATTCACATGAAACACTTCATCTTCATACCAACCTGCGAGATTTTGGAACAAGAAAACACCCTTTAGTTTTTCTAACAGAATCAAGTCCTAGACATTAGTCAGAGAGTTGGCAGCTGTGCTGCTCAGCTAGTCCAGTCGCAGCCTCCACCAACCCCGTCTGGTGATAGCACCAGAACCAGAGCATGGAACTATGTGCCTGGAAAACAGGCTGAGCAAGAAAACAGCTATTTGTTTAACCCCAGACACTTCTCTGAGTGGCTTTGCTGCACAGCCACACAACAACCTTCTCAACCCAGCCGAGGAGGAATGTAGGTGAACAGGAATCATTTTTGATTGCCTGTCCTGAAGCGTCTCCATCAAACTGTACCTTGGCTCAAGAACTGTTAGAGGAACACAACAGGGAGATACTTGTCCCCATTTGTGCTCCTAACTTCTGTTTACTCTCTATATTTTAGCAATGAAACACATGAGAAAACAGCCTAAGTATGTTGCACAGAGGAATATTCTACAAACAGAAATAGTCTATTTTTTGGCTAAAAGAAGGCTCCCAAACTGCAGGCTCTGACATCCCCCCAAGGAGAAATCTCATTAAACCTCTGAAGGAGCAAAGCTTTGCCAACACAAAGCAGCAGTTTCACATGGTTAAATCATACTGTTTGGT
Organism: Acanthisitta chloris; assembly: GCF_000695815.1. NCBI lineage: Eukaryota > Metazoa > Chordata > Aves > Passeriformes > Acanthisittidae > Acanthisitta > Acanthisitta chloris. The sequence continues at coordinate 7,589 of NW_008653727.1, read as the reverse complement.
TATTCTTGTCTGTCGTCCTAATCCAGTCATAACTCCACATTGGAGCCAGGCTGAGGCCAATCCTCATAGCTGTTACAGATGTTCACATCCCCCCAACACCCTGAAACCCCCTAATTTCAGCCTCTGCCTCCTGAGCCTCCAAGGCAACGTGAAAGGCTTATAGCCAGAAATCCCAGTCACAAACTCACTTATGGTCATGCCTCACCAACATGAGACTTGTTCGTTGAGCCACATCTGGCAGAGAAGTAACTGCAGTGACAGCCATGAGCAGAATAATTTATTACAAGCTAAGAAAACTTTACCTTCTGCCAGAACAAAGCAGGATTCGGTATATAAACCACTGTGGAACTGGTGCAGGAAGGTTAAGGAATGTATTTTTCTTAGATCAGGACTATTAAACTAAGTACTTTGGCCAAAGTTTCCAGATGGTGGAATGTATTTGGACACTACTGAAAGTTCACAGGCCTGGAAATTACCTGGTACCTGAGCAGGTAAGTGCATAAAGAGTCCACAAACAGGATCAGGCTCTGCTTCCAGAAGGAGGAATACTGACCTTGTCCTAAGAGAAAGGGATGGAGCTGCAGCAGCCAAGGAATTTGAAATGAAGTCAAAAACCAGAGCTGCAATTCCCAATGCAGAATTTTTAATGGTAATGATTTATTGTTCAATTTAAAATTCTACAGGAAATTCCTTCAGCTCTTCCATCACAGAAAAAGGATATTGCTTTACTGAGGTCTAGCTGGACAACTCCTGTGGGATCTTCTAGGAAAAATTTCCCCTAAAAAACAGAATTAATAAAGCAAAATATACCCAAACACACAAATGCTTCAATCAGCAGCTTCAATCAGTCAGCACTTAGAAATAATTCGGCTGGTTTTAATACTGTAAGTTTAGAGCACAGTGGCAGAACTGAAAATCATGTGGTTTATAGTACGTGTATCACAGCAGCTTCCCCTTGAGCTGCTGCAGTTGCGGTTGCTGGTGCATCTCTGCCCTAAAATCACAGCCCAGGGCAATGGCAAGTCCAAACACAGTCAGTGGAAGCTCCTGTCTTTCAGGAAGGGACATGCCTAAACACTCTGACTGGTTCTGGTTGCTGACATAAAGCATTACAAAACTCTGCAGTGAGAACCACAGAATGGGTCAGGCTGGAAGGGCCCACAGTGGGTCACTGGTCCCACCTCACTGCTCCAGCAGGGCCAGCCCAGAGCACATGGCTCAGGGTTGTGTCCAGATGGTTCTGGAATATCTCCAGTGAGGAGACTCCGCAGCCTCTCTGAGCAATCTATTCAGTGCTTGGTCACTGCACAGGGAAGAAGTTCTTCCTCATGTTCAGGTGGAACTTCCTGGGCAGCAGTTTTTACTGTTCCCACTTGGCTTATTGGTTTTCACCTCTGAGTCAAGTCTGATCATCCTTTGACACCTCTTAATGGACCTGAATCCATCAGTGAGGTCCCTCTCAGTGTCTCTTCTCAAGGCTGAATAACCCCAACTCCCTCAGCCTTGCCACCTCAGTAGGTGGCTCCAGTCCCTTCAGCATCTTCCTTGCCCTCCCCTGGAGCTGCTCCAGGAGCTCCATGTCCCTCTGGCACTGGGGAGCCCTGAACTGGACACAAAACTCCAGATGTGCCTCACGAGGGCTGAGCAGAGGGGCAGGATCCCCTCCCTGAGCTGCTGGCAAGGCTCTTCCTAATGCATCCCAGGATCCCATTGGCCTTCTTGGCCACAAGGTCACACTGTTGGCTCATGGACAGCCTGTTGGCCACCAGGACCCCCAGGTCCTTCACTGCAGAGCTGCTCTCCAGCAGGTCAGTGCCCAACCTGTGCTTGTCTTGGGGTTATTCTTCCCCAGGAGCAGGAGCCACACTTGCTCTTGCTGAATCTCAGTTGGTTCTGCTCTGCCCATCTCTCCAACCTGTCAAGGTCCCTCTGAAGGGCAGCACAGCCCTCTGAGGTATCAGCCACTCTTCCTAGTTCTGTATCACCAGGAACATGCTGAGAAGGCAACTCTGTCCCCTCAGCCAAGTCAGTGATGAAAGAGTTGAAGAATACTAGGCCCAGTATAGAGCCCTGGGGGACTCCACTAGTGACAATCTCCAACTAGACTCTGTGCCACTGATTGCAACTCTGAAGACAAAGAAGACAAAGACATTTTCCCCTTACTGCCACTGACTGACTGTGGATAAGTCTCTTAGGGAAAGGATCTAGTAGTGAGATATTTCAGTCTTCTCATTTTCTAGTGTAACACTGAACAGTGACCTGGATACTCCACGATACAAAGCAACTCACCTCCTTAAGCTGAGTGATCATCCCAAGCACAATCACTTCTCCCACTTTAGCTGTGTTGCCCAGGAGAGTTTCTACTGTCTTTAGCTGGAACCAAAGGCAAAGAATCACATGGGAATTCAATCAAAACTCTCCAGGTATCTATTCTAAGCAAGACAAAGCACCACACAGCATGTGGTTGTACATAACCACACCAATGAGCTATGAGAGGACAAGGTAGGCAAATCAGGGACATGTTTCTCAATGTAGCACAGTTTAGGAAAAGATCTCCAATAATGGCTCCTAGCCCAAATAACTGTTGTGACTGTTTTGCTCACAACCTGATTAAAACTGAAAAGAAAAACAAATTTTTTACCTGGAATTTGCTCTTGCTGTCATCAGGGTGAGCCACAATTGGTGAAGGAGCAAACAACTCATGTCTGTGAGTCCTCTGCAGGGATCAAAATGGAAGTAGTTCAGTTGAAAAATACATGAGCACTGCCAAAAATCCAGTTCACTCTGCAAAACAGCTGATAAAATTCTTACTCTGTTTTTCTCCAATAACTTTAACACTCAGTTCTTTGGACAAGAAATATATGATCAGTAATAATAAATAATAATAATAAAACTAAGCCTGAAAAAGTACCATCAAAGCATCTGTAATGCTTCTAAAAGAGGTTATTTCTGATGGCCCAGAAGGCAGAGAGTTTATGTGAAACCATCAGGCAAAGAGGTGAAACAGCACAATGTATTTTTGGAGGAGCATTTGGGATATATCCCCAGGGACACCTCCAGCTGCTGTTCACAGAACCCAAGTGCTCTCTGACCTGCTGTAGGATGGAGTAACGTTCCCGAAACAGCTCTGCTTTATCTCTGGCAGTTCCAAACAGGCTCGGTGCAGGGAAGTTGGTCATTGACAGACTGAAAGAAGTTGCACACAATCAAGAACTTAGCCAAGAAAGGTCCATTCCACACACAAAAATGACTTATTGATCTAAAAGTTCTGGGAGGCTGCAATGCTACAACATTACTGCATGATTTAGTTACTCCATGAGGAAGATTTCTGTCTGAGATCCTTTATTTCTGCATTTTCCAGGCTACATCCACCTTATTTCCCTCTACTCACAGGCCCTGAGATTTATCTTTCCACCTGAATGGGCTTCTGCAGGAATCCATTTAAAAGAAAAAAAAAGCAATTATGCCTTTTAAGTGGCCATGAACAAGAGTATTATTCCTCCAATTTCTCCAGCCTCCAGAATCGGCAGCTGCTCCTAATTTTTCTACTTTAGCATTTGCAGCTCTCCTCAGAAATTCCCTAGGGCTTTGGGGAGCTGCAAGATAGATACTAAGAAATAAATATATGCAACAAACAGACCAAATTTGTTTCAGAAAAAGTTTAAACAGCCTAATGTGAGGAATAAAACAACCCCAAAACTACACTTAGTGATGTGTGTCCTTAGTCTAACTGTCTTTTTATTTATTAAATGGCACAAACGTGGCTGAACTTATTTACTGCCTTTCTATTAGGCTTGAGGTGAACAGACCCATGAGGGAAAGACTAAAAACAGACTTTCAACTATGTAGAAATAGAGGCTTTCTGCTTAAAACAAGAAATGGTTGAAAGTTAAAACATGGAAAACTTACGGTAGAAACTTCTTTCTTTCTGAATTGTAAATAAAACGTGGAATATCAAAGGCTCCAATAATGTTAAAGACATTTTCTCTGAAACAAGAGCACAGCGACAACATTAGCTGAATGTTACCCTGCAACAAACCATTCTGTGGCTCTGTGAAGTGCATGAAACAAACAGCAATAAATATGTTGAACTAAATACAATTTGTTTTGTTCACTGTCACCTTGTGTTATCCCATTTCTTCTGCATCATTGTTTTCTATTCTATTTCCTGCTGGATATGACTGCATTTTCTAATCACATAATTACCCAGAGTTTTCCCTGTGATTTGCAGAGCTTTTCCCTGCAGGACTCTGCACTCAGAATTTCTGCACACAGATTTCTCCTCACCTCTGGAGCAAAACAAACAAGTTAAGCATATAAAGTGACCCAGAGAATTAGTCACACTCAAACCATCTCCATTATAAAGGCTCCGATGACTGGGAGGAAAGTTAAAACCAAATTTGCTTCATTTTGAGAGGCAAATGACAGTACCTAATTGACATGCCCTGAAAACTATTTCTTTCCATGCTTTGCATCACAATGTCAATACCACACAAACACAAAAGGAAACACATTCATCATGATCACAGAGTTCTCAGAAACTCCAGTAATGCTTTGTTATCAGAGAGGGAAAATCAATCAGGGGCTCAAAATAATCAGCTCTGCCACACAGAGGAAAACTTTTCCAAGTGCTTTCAGAAAAGAAAGGCAAAAAATACAACCATTTTCATCTAGAGCAAAGCAAATAAAGACATGAACAGATGTATCACACACAATCACAGCATTTTCATCCCAGAATATCACATTATATTTAGAATCCCCCAGAGACTTATCCACCAGAGCCAATTCTCTGAGGAGGAACATTACTAACCCACAAAGGCAGCACCAGGAAAGACAAAAGCACAGAGCAATTACAGCCTGTGCAGCACTGCAGAAAAATGCCTGACATTTATTTCCTGAGGAGAAATAAGGAAATGCACAGCAAGTCCCATAAACCTCAAATGAAATGAGTAATGTCACCATACATTGCTTCATCTGATGTCTGACTGCATTCCTGGACAGCTGCTTCCACTGTGGATAGTTCAATCATATTAGATGACACTGGAAAAGAAAAATCCCAAGGATTAAAAGTTCCTGGGAAATGTAATAAGGAAGTAGGTCTCAAATATTTAACAAAACAAATAAATGGTGGAGTGTTCTCACAGGAATATATTACAAAAATAAACTATTTTCAGTCAGCTAATGACACATACTGTTTGACAAATGGATCACTTCATCTTGTCACACACTGTTTTACAACTGGATCACTTGATATTGCCATCAAAAGGACACATTTCTGGCCAAGAAATAACCTCCACACACTCTGTGCCCACCATTAACTCCCTAAACAAGACAATTACAGTTAATGCAAAGCTGCCAAATCTACTACAAATGTTTTAGAGCTGAGCTGTCACATTCTGGAGGTTAATTTTGTGCCAGAGCATTATCACAGGGAGAGCTGTCATAAGGAAGTATTCCAATACCATTTTGGAGATAGGCACAGTGTTGTCTTCAGGGATTTAAACTGATACTTGGAATTAAGGATGTTTCCAAACACTGGTACAATAAGCATGTGCTCCCCTGGATTTAATTAGGTATAATAAACAGGAGAGGCTGGGAAGGTTTCCTGAACTCACACCTAAGGCCTGGTGTCTATTTGAAATCATGTTTATATGGATTTGAATTTTCTTGGCCAAAAACTGGAAGTGAGCCCAAGTTTCCTGGTTCTCATGAGCTCTGATCAGGAAACACACACATGTCAGGCATCAGTGTCACCTCTGCCAGTCACATCCTTTAACTGAAGGTGCCACAGCTCCTGTTTGGTGCTGTCATACTGTGTCAGGCCTCTTGGACTGCAGCTGTCAACAACCCCCACCCTCTCTGGACTTGGATTACTGAATAACAAGTGAATTCATTTCTCATTATTTCCTTGGTTTATTTTATCACATAATCCCAGACTGGTTTGTGTTGGAAGGACCTCAAATCTCATCTCATTCCACCCACTGCCATGGGCAGGGACACCTTCCACCAGCCCAGGTTGCTCCAAGCCCCATCCAGCCTGGCCTGGAACACTCCCAGGGATGGAGCAGCCACAGCTGCCAGTGTCTCACCACCCTCACAGGGAAAACTTCTTCGTAAGACCTAACCTAAATTACTCACAGTTTGAAGCCATTCCCCCTTGTCCTGTCTCATAAATAGTCTCTCTCCATTTCAATACTTAAAATTACAGTTTCAAGTACAAACTTTTAGTAACTGGCACTGAAAAATGCTACTATTTTTGGAAAAGTCAGACTGTACCAGGCTGCCAACTTTTTAATTGGCATAAATGTATTGTGCTGACACTGCAAACTTCAGTATTTAACAAAACAAAATGACAACAAATACATCTCTCTCCATCAACCTGTTATACTTGAACAATCCCTTAGTGCCTCTGCTGCCAGTGACTCTGTCTAAATAGCATCAAAAGTGACACATAAACTTGCTTAAGGAAAAGAAACTGTTTACTTACAAGGCTGTTTCTCAACAGCATCGATGACATTGTCAACGACATCGTCAAGTTCTCTTTCACCGACAGACTGAAAAGCTTCAGTGAGATACTTCAGAGCATCCCTAATTCCAGTGGAGAAGGCACAAACAGCAATCAATACCCAATAGTTTGTACAAACCGTGCTGATTTTGGCAGGTGTGCACATCATCACTATATGAAAGTAAAAATCATCACTACTGTATAATACTGCACTAGTTTAAGCCCAAGGAAAAAAAACTCATTGGGATTGAAAATATGGAGGATATGGAGAACCACAGCTTCATACAATCAAACCCATGTTGATGGCACCTCTGGAGATCTGGAAAAGTCAGGCTGTACCCGGCTGCCAACTCTTTAAACGGCTTAAGTGTTTTGTGCTGGCAATGCAAACTTCTGGTTTCCCTTTGGAACTGCCATTTCCTCCTCTCTTAAGGGATGCTAAACACTTGGGAAAGAGATCCCAGAGGTGTCAGGGACAGCATCAGGTAAGACAACCCAACTGAACACCCACCACCAGCACCAGGGAGGGCACCAAGGGGGGACCACAGGCAATTGATGGCAGTACCCACAGCGGGTACTGCAGTGGGTCAGGACATGGTGGGGATGGATGGATGGATGGATGGATGGATGGATGGATGGATGGATGGACAGATGGATGCAAAGGAAGAGGCTCACAGCAGCAGCACTGAGCTTTGGAGGAGAATCCAAACACCCACCACCAGCATCAGGGTGGGCACCAGGGGGGGACCATGGGCAATTGATGGTGGTACCCACGGCAGGTGCTGCAGTGGGTCAGGGCACGATGGGGATGGATGGATGGACAGACGGATGCAAGAGGTCCACAGCAACAGCACTGAGCTTTGGAGGAGACTCCAAATGCTCAAACACTCACCACCAGCATCAGAGAGGGCACCACGGAGGGACCTGGGGCAACTGATGGTGGTACCCATGGTGGGAGCTGCAGTGGGTTGGGACATGATGGGGATGGAAGGAAGGAAAGGAAGGAAGGAAAGGAAGAAAGGAAGGAAAGGAGGGAAAGCAGAGGGCCCACAGCAGCAGCACTGAGCGTTGGAGGAGATTCCAA
>NW_008653726.1:3880-4111 GCF_000695815.1 Acanthisitta chloris | reverse complement strand
GCTGGGGGGGACAATCCCCTGCCCTGCAGCTCCAGGGGGATGCATGGGAGAGGGTGTTAACTCTGGAGCGGAATGATGGCAGCTTAAGCACCCCCGAGGCCTCCCCAAGTACCCCAAGTTTCTCCCAAGTGCCCTGAGACCATCCCAAGATCCTCCCAAGTGTCCTGAGACCCTCCCCAAGCACCCCAAGACCCCACAACGTGACTTGAGCCCCCTCCAAGTATCATGAGA
>NW_008653726.1:3524-3765 GCF_000695815.1 Acanthisitta chloris | reverse complement strand
CCCTCCCCAAGCACCCCAAGATGCTCCAAAGTGCCCTGAGACCCCTCCAAGTGCCCTGAGACCCCCTCCAAGCACCCTGAGACCCTCTCCAAGCACCCTGAGACCCTCTTCAAGCACCCCAAGACCCCCCCAATGTGCCCTGAGACCTTCCTCAAGCACCCCAAGACCCTCCAAAATCTCCTGAGACCCCCCAAGACCTTCCCAAGCATCCACAAAACACCCCAACCCCCCCGAAGTAACC
>NW_008653726.1:3155-3504 GCF_000695815.1 Acanthisitta chloris | reverse complement strand
TGAGACCCCTCCAAGTATCCTGAGACCCTCCCCAAGTACCCCAAGACCCTCTCAAGTTCCCTGAGACCTCTCCAAGTATTCTGAGACCCTCTCCAAGCATCCCAAGACCCTCCAAAGTGCACTGAGAACCCCCCAAGTATCGTGAAACCCTCCTCAAGCACCCTAAGACCCTCCAAAATCTCCTGAGACCACCCCAAGACCTTCCCAAGTGTCCAGAAATCACTCCGAGCCCCCTCCCTCCAAGCAACCCCAGCTCCCCTCCACTCCTGCCCTCCACGTCCCTCCAGAAGGTCTGTGCCCCCCCAGGGAGGGTGCCCAGCGCCAGCTCGGGCACCGCAGAGCTGCTGAC
>NW_008653726.1:0-2750 GCF_000695815.1 Acanthisitta chloris | reverse complement strand
TCTCCGGGGGCACAGTCGCAGCATCCCCGGGGCACAGCCACAGCATCCCTGGGGGCACAGCCACAGCATCTTGGGGGGCACAGCTGCTGCATCTCGGAGGATTACAGCCACAGCATCTCAGGGCGGCACAGAGCTGCTCCTGTGGCCAGACACTGCGGGTGGGTGCCAAGTGTCCAGAAATCACCCCAATCCCCCCCTCCAAGCACCATCCATCTTGGATGGAGACCATCCAAAGTGCCCTGAGACCCCTCAAAGTATCCTGAGAACCTTCTCAAGCACCCCAAGACCCTCCAAAGTCACCTGAGACCACCCACACAAGTGCACTGAGACCTCTCCAAGTCTCCTGAGACCCTCTCCAAGGACCCCAAGACCCTCCAAAGTGCACTAAGACCCCTCCAAGTGCCCTGAGATCCTCCCCAAGCACCCCAAACCCCTCCAAAGTCTCCTGAGACCAACCCAAGTCCTCTCAAAATATCCTGAGACCCTCCTCAAACACCCCAAGACCCTCCAAAGTGCCCTGAGGCCCTTCCCAAGCACCCCAAGACCCTCCAAACTCTCCTGAGACCACCTCAAGACCTCTCCAAGTATCCTGAGAACCTTCTCAAGCACCCCAAGACCCTCCAAAGTGCACTGAGACCCCTCCAAGCACCCCAAGATGCTCAAAAGTGCCCTGGGACCACACCAAGACCTTCCCAAGCATCCAGAAATTACCCCAAGTCCTCTCCCCCCAGGCTTGGAGAGATCTTGGAGGGTCAGGGGATACTTGGAGGGTCAGGATACTTGGAGAGGTCTCAGGGTTTGTGCTTCCCTCTGCAGCTTCCAGCCAGAGGCTGATGTGCTCCCAGCTTGGCTTTGAAGGGAATTCCATTGGGAAAGGAAAGCTGGAGGGAGAGATGGACCTCCCCAGTTGGTCAGGAGGGGACTGGGGTCAGGATGCCCCAAGGGTAGAGTGGGGGTTCCATTCCTGCCTGGTACAAACTGGTCCCTAAAGCACATGTGGGGGCTCTACACCGTTAGGGACCACAGTCCAGGGGACAGGATGGGACCCTTCAGTGTCCCTAGGGCAGGATGGGGCCCCCCAGTGTCCCAGTTGCACTGGGGTCATGCTGTGGATGTCCCTCCCTGCAGTGACCCCACTGCAGGGGGACCCCAGTGAGGAGGAGGAGGAAGGGAGGAAGGCAGCCCTGCCCAGGCCCAGCACCCCCAGACAGGACTCAGCACCCCCACTCAGGATAGGGGTGGGTGACCCCAGGGCCCTGCTGAGCTGGTTAATGGGTAACCAGGGCCGGGAGGGCACTGACCCTGTGCTGGTGCTGAGCCCTGTGGGGTTGTGGTGCCAGAGAGAGTGACCCTGCCCAGTGCCTCAGGGGGATGGCACACACCTGGGGGTGGTACCTACCTGGGGCTGGGCACCCACCCGGGGCTGAGCACACACATGGGACCCTGCACTCACTCATGGGTGGAGATCCACATGGGGCTGGGCACCCACCCAAGGCTGGGCACCCACCTGGGGCTGAGCACCCACATGGGGCAATGAACCCACCCAGGGCTGGACACCCATGTGGGACCCTGCACCCACTCAGGGCTGGGCACCCACCCAGGGCTGGACACCCGCGTAGGACCTTACACCCACTCAGGGCTGGACACCCATGTAGGACCTTGCACCCACTCAGGGCTGTACACCCACGTGGGAGCATGCACCCACTCAGGGCTGTACACTCATGTAGGACCCTTCACCCACTCAGGGCTGGACACCCACATGGGGCTGTGCACCCACCCAGGGCAGGACACCCATGTGGGACCCTATATCCATGCAGGGCTGGACATCCCCATGGGGTTGTGCACCATCCCACCCAGGGATGTACACCCACTCAGGGCTGAGCACCCACTCAGGGCTGAACACTCATGTAGGACTTTACACCCACCCAGGGCTGAGCACCCACGTGGGACCATGCACCCACTCAGGGCTGTGCACCCACCCACGGCTGAGCACCCACCCAGGGCTGGACACCAAATCGGGACCATGCACCCACTCAGGGCTGTGCACCCACGCAGGGCTGAGCACCCGCCCAGGGCAGGACAACTGTGTGGGCCCTGCACCCACTCAGGGCTGTGCATCCACCCAGGGCTGGACACCCACCCAGGGCTGTGCACCCACCCAGGGCTGGACACTCATTTGTGACCATGCACCCACTCAGGGCTGGACACACACCCAGAGCTGGACACTCATGTGTGACCATCCACCCACTCAGGACTTGGCACCCACCCATGACCATACCCCCACCCCTTTCCTGGGCACCCACTCTCCTCCCTCTCCCCCTGTGCCCCTCCAGCGCCTGCTCCTTTTCCCTGGGATTTCTCCATTTTCTTGCTGCTTCCTTTTCCCCAATTTACTTTCCCCTAGTTTCATTTCACATTTTCCCCTATTACTTCGAATTTTTCCCTTCCCCTGAACAGCCAGACACCCTTCAGCCCTGCCAACCCTAGTCCTTTTTCTCTTATCATTTAGGGGTTAATTAGGGTCGGGCTGGGATTAGCTGTCTGGCCACGCCCCCACTAATCTCACCACCACTGTCCACGCCCATCAACACGAGACCACGCCCACATGATCAAAACCACGCCCACAGGGCGGAACGTGCTCGATCATTGGCCACACCCACATAGACCACGCCCATACAAGTTAGTCCTCCCATTGGCCACGCCCACTAACATGACCACTCCCCCAGCACAGAACGAGCCTTTCATTGGCC
>NW_008653725.1:13632-41568 GCF_000695815.1 Acanthisitta chloris | reverse complement strand
CACCTTGTGCCCCTTTCCCTTCCCACTCTCCCCGTGTGCACCTTGTGCTCCTTTCCCTTTCTCACCGTCCCTATGTGCACCTGGTGCCCCTTTCCCTTTCCCACTGTCCCCACGTGCACCTTGTGCCCCTTTCCCAGCCCCTCGGCGCGGCCGCAGCACGCTCCAGGAGCAGCTTACCTCTCTCAGAGCTGAGATGGGTGAGCCGCGGGCTCGCATTTCTGTGCCGTTTTGAAAACACCTGAAATTAGGCCCCGAGTCCATAGGTAGCACTGCCCTGGTCCATTACTTCGGGAGTTCGTGTTGGGTGTATGTGCTTTTCCAAATGGGTGGCCTAGTTTGTGGAGGCTTTGTGGAGTGAGGGCAGCAGGGATGTTACTGCAGTGCACCAGTTCTCTTTCTTTGACTAAGCTTTTTCTAATCAGATACAGTTTTGTTGAATAAACCCCAGAAATTAGCATAGGGATGTGTTCATTGTTGTGTTTGTCATGACTCTTCCGTTTATTTCGGCAGGAAAAAAACTTGTCTTTCTATGTGAAATCTCTTCAGGGCTTTTCTCTGATTTTAGGTGTTCTCAATGCCTACATTTTTCATCTTCTGATCTAAAATATTGCTGTATGCCTGCTTGCTCTTGTAGAGTGATTTATGAATTAGAGCTCTGGCTAATAATGCTGCAGAGTGTCTTAAGACTGCATCTTGTTTCCTGTGACTAGAACTGCCTCCTTTCCTCCTGAGTGAATAAGAGGCAAACAGGCAACAAGGTGGATTATTTGCAAACTCCACTTGGTTCTGTACGACCCTAACAGTGTGATGTTAAACCCAAGTGATAGAAAGGGAACTTTCTGAAGCTTTACATTGCACAAGAAAGTCTCTGTGCAAATATTTTCAAAAAGCATTTTATCCTCTGTAATCTCAGGAGCAGGTTTTGTGATGTCTAGTTTAGGCTGACTTTTATTAGCCATCCTGCTCTTAGATATCCATGGTAAATCCTTTCATCAAGAAAGTTACATGGTTTTGCTCTCATTTTCTGCATACTTCAAAGATCACCTGTTCTTTCAGAGATTTTGAAAAGTTACTGTGTTTTGTGTTTCTTTTCAACATGACTCTGATAAAATTTTCAGGGGCAATGTCTAGCAGAATATATTTCCATGTCTCAAGGGATAGTAGCTGCTGGGCAACCTGTTTGCTATTCTTTTGTCCAACTTGGATCATAATCAAGGTATACAGTGCCTGCATTATGTAATGCCTATAGGAAGTCTCCTTTGGTAGTTTTACTTATGTGACCAGTATTTGAAGTTATTTTATCAAGATTCTTAGTTCCCTCTACTTTGTTACTTTGAAGATGAGTTAGAATAGCAAAAGTCAGGGCAACGATTACTAATTTTACTTTGGTGTTGTACCTCAGCAGTAAGCTCATTATCCTGATGCCAGGGAGTTTTGAGAGGTGTAGACAAACTAGGAAGTGCACAGAAGCAGGTATGATGGCCAGTAAACTTCTGTGGTTTGAGAACATCAGGAAAGATCTCGTTAGCAAACCTGTGAAATCTGACACTGAAAATGAAACAGTCGTTTGAATCTAGGGTCTCATTTCCCTGCTTTGGTGTTGGCGTCATGAGTGTTTGCAGCACAGTCTCCTTTTCTTGTTTGAGATGCAGCTGGGCAGCCTGGCTTGTCATGACTCAGACAGTTGCTGCAGCTTCAGGACTGAGAAGGAGTGTGCACTCCTGCTGCCTGTGAAGTCTCTCCTAATAGGGTTTTTGTGCTGGCTAGAGCCTGGATTGAAAGAGCATTTCCTAGTTGCTGCTCCATGTGCCTCATCTTTCTTTGTCATGTGCGTGCAAGTATCCCTACCCCCACGCAGAGGTAGTTTCACTCCCGGTGTGTAGGGCCTCTAATCTAGAGTTTCTCAAAGCTGAGAAGTCTGGATGGGAGATTTACCTCACTATAGCAGCAACAGTGTTGGTGGAAGAGGGAGGAAGGGGAGGTGAGGTTTAATTTTACAGTTTTCTAAATGTAGGAAAAGTAACGATAGTTCTTTCCTCCCATCTGTTTCATTTTGTTGGTACTGTGTTTTCCTCACAGTTAGTTTAGTACTTGTGTGTGCCATTCAAAACACTTCATGTGTAAACTGTTGCAGTAGGAGCTGCTGAGAGTCAACTATTCTTCTGATGCCACAAAATCTTTTAATACATTTGATTGTAACCTCTTTCATTCTAAAAATCTTTTCACCATAGTACTGTGTGTAAATGCATTTTCAATTTTACTACTGAAATAATGTTCTTGTAAGCACACGAAATTTCTTATTTAATTTCGTTCTGATTTCCTTCTTTTTTTGAATATTCCTAACAAATTATTGTGGACTTGTTAACAAGACTTAAAGCAGTTAGGTCTTCTGTGTGACAGACTGGGTAGTACTGTACCATTTTTGCAGTTTCCTTGGATTTCTAACATAAAGGCTTCACTAAAGTTTGGACCCTGAAAAAGCTGACACAAAATGCTTTAGTATTTTGAATAAATGTATCAAATACTAATTATAACACAATTTAGAGTCTATATATGCTGGCATATTTAGTGAACTAACATTTTATAACATCATCTCAAAAATAATGAGACAAGGCTGGTGGTTAAAGCAGAAACCAATCTGGTTATTGAAAAATCATTTTTCACTCACCGCTTCCATTATTCATTCACCAAAATCAGCTTTAAGCCCTCTGCCCCAAATGGGCCCATTGAAAATCTTTAAAATGAACAAGGGTTAAATATGTTATTTTTCACCTAACCATATGTAATGTGGTATCGATTGTGCAGCTGTATGTAGTCTGGGAAATGAAGTCAAATAACACAGGAAAACAATATTATATTTTCCCCCTATTTTACAGACATCATACTGAAAAAGTGAGTGATTGGCCCAAGAGCAGAGAAACTCTGTGCTGGTGCCAGAAGTTCAGTCCAGGTATTCTAAGTGTTAGGCTGTTGACATAACTTTCAATCTTGAGTTCAATCTCAGGCAAATATTAACATTTAATCCCGGATTTTAAACTAATATTGGAGCCTAATTATTACTGTGTGGGTGTACAGGATAGAGGGGATAGTGGCAGCTTTTTGTTTTCCCACTCTATAATCTTACGTATTTCTGTGATGTCAGGGGAACAAGTTTATTTTTGGTAATCCTGTGCTATTCTCTGTCTTTTGTAGTTTGCAGATATTTGTTTTGAATGTGCCTTCTCTGTTTGCAGACATTTGTTTCAAATGTAGTACGTTAATGTCTGCGAGGTCATCCCTATATTCACCAGTTCCCCAAATTACTGATGTCCATAGGGTTTCTTGGGAAGGCAGCCAGCAGAAAGACTAAGATGTAATAGACTACTTCTGTCTCCTTGTGGAACAAATTTATTGCATTACCCTGTTTGCTGTTCTCTTCACTAGCCCAAATCCAAATTTTTTTTGAGCATTTTTGTATGCTTTCTGATAACACGAGTGTGTGTTGCTGCAGGCTGGGTTTTTAACAGTGTTACATGGTAATACTGTACTGGATGAACAAATTAACTGACCAACTGTGTAAAATACAAGTATCATTCCTTGGTTTAGATAGGGATGTGGGCCTAATTTGCCTTTAAAAATACTGTCTTTTGTCACCATCCATACTCGGATTTTTTTTGTTTGTTTGTTTGGTCTCAGGCCTGATGAATATTTCCATTGTATGAGAGAATCATTTAATCAGGACTGGAAACAATGTTTCTTGTATCTGAACTGGCCATGTGCATTGCATCAGGTAAAGACTGTGGTAGCAAGGCTTTTCCAGATAGAAAAATCTAATTGCTCTTTAAATGTCAGCAACAAAAACACATTCAGAGTTTAGAGGTTTGATGTGTTTTGTTTTGGTTTAAGTATCCAATTTGCTTTAAGAGTTGTTATTGAAGTGTTTGTTTTGATTCAGGGATTTGAAAATATCTAGTTCACTTTGAGATTTGTTATGGAAGTGTTTCTTACTTGAAATTTCTGCTTACCAATGCTAATGTTTACCAAAAAGAGATCTCAAAGTACTTACATTCATTTATTTATTCTTTCAGTGTAAGAAAACAGTACTGGCCTAAGCATTTCTTTCGGGTATTTGCACACAAACTGTAAATGCTGCCACTACTGTATCCTGATGGACAGTTTGCCTGTAAAGGAAGGTTTCTGCTTGTTTAGAGAGCGTACACAGCGCATGCTTGTGTCTAGATTCTTCTCCTTTGTTACAGGAAAGAAACTGACCTGTAAGACAAGCAACAGCCACTTTTGTATGGCTGTTCTTAACTCTATACATGTGTCGGAACAGCTGTGTCGCTATGTAACATTTTGAGTGCTTGAGAAAGTGGACTGTAAATTTTTGCCCACTATCAGCGTTGACTGTGGGTACCACTGGGAACACAGTCCTTGGGGAATTGCTCACACAGGACATCTTGGTGACAAAATGTTACTTTCTTCCTGATCTTGTCTGTAGTTGGTGATCTTCTTATGCTAGTGATGTTATTCCTAGAAGGCTGGTGGGGTGATTAGTGTTTTGTAGTGCTGCCTGAGGGTTGTGAAGTTGATTGTAGATTTTTCCCTTCTTTCAGGATGACTCCTTAGTCCTTGTACAAGGATCATGTGACTTTTATCCATCCCAGCCACTCATTACCAGCATGTCACCAGATGTCATCAGTAAGAAATTCACACAGACTCTATAGCTTGTACTGGTTCTCTACATTGAGTTTTTAATTTCACTTAGCTCCACATTTTTTATGACTCCAGTTAGTGAAATTGCAACTTGCAATATATAAATCATTTGCTCCCTGCTGCTTTAATTCAGGCACACAGTAATTCAGCTCTTTGAGAATCCTTCTTATTTTCCCTCTCAGGCATGCACTTTCCCCAAACCACACTCAAATCCGAGTGCATGCAAGCAAAATTCATACAGAAAGAATTAGTTCTGCCAAAATTATATTCCTTAGGAAGAAAATATTTGGTTCCAAACACTTGCTTTCATTTCACATATATGTGGGAAATTAATCAATGGTGGTGAACAGGAGGGAGATCACCAAACTAAATGAAGTGAGAATTGGAATAAAAGAAATATGTGGAATCAAAACATAAATAAAAATGCGTGAGAATTAAGTGAGTTGGATTAAGACAGGGTCTTGACATTATGAGGCCAGTTTATAGCTTGCTGGCCTTCAGATCCCTGTATTAAATTTGTAATATCTCCCAAGTCAGGAGAAAACATACATGTTTCTGTGACAAAATGATTTTTTTGCCTTATAGCAACCAGATGCTAAATGTGGTTTTGAATGTGGGAAATTTCAGTCTTTGACTGACTTTGTTACAGAAAATCTTAGAGCCATGTTTTTAGTTGTTTTGGGATTACTTTACTGAAATCCAAAGGATCAAGTTAGCACACAAGTGAATAGTTTAATACAGATAGTAGCCCTGCCTCAAACTTTAATATGAATTTAAATCTCTTACCCCTTAAATAAGGATGGTAGAATAGGTTATGTACTGACATAATGCTTTTGTAAAGATAATATATTCATTATCAGAAAAGAGAAGAAAAAAATTCTGGCATACGCAGTTCAAAATTCACTGTGCACTCACATGAATGGGTTTCTTACATGGTGGCTTGTTTGTTTCTTCTAGTCTGGTACTCCTAACTTATTAAATTTCCTGCCTTTTACCAAGGTTTTGTAATGGTATTGCGATTATTTTATTACACCCAGCTATAATATGGTAAGTTGTTGATATTTCTTCAATCTTAAAAAATGGCTTGTGGTTTGTTCTTTGTTTCTTTCCTAGAAGGTCATACTCCAAAATACTCTTTCTTAAAGGAAGCTAAAATTCCAATGGCAGCACAAGTTGCAATATAATTTTAGGGTCTACTTATTTTCACTCAGGCAGTTATAGGCTTACATTTACTTTTCCAATACAAATTATTAAAACTTTTAAAGGCTTTGGAGGTGGAAAAGTGGATGAGAAAGTTAAATTAATTTCCTTAGTGAAAAAATTAAAAGCCGTTAACAGCTTATTAGTGACAGTTTGCATACTATTGGCTGAGAGATTGGTTTACAGTGATGAAGTTGACGTTGTTTAAGAGCCAAAGAGTGTTACATAAAAACCTGGACAGTTTACAGCATTTTTCAACCAATAAGATGAAATGAGGATCAGTCAGAAAAGAAATCAAGTAGGGTAATTGAGGAATTGAGGGAAGGTGAGAGTTACTGAACAGTTTAGGACCAAGTCTGGGATGAGGACTTTGTGGAAGATGGAGGTCCCAAACAAAGGAGAACAGATGAATTGCAGCATTGGGTTTGTTCTGCCTTGCTGAAACTGTCGTGTGCTGTGTCCAAAGCAGTTGTCTTACATGAGGAAATTATAATTTCTCTCTTCTTATCTCAAAATAATGAGACCTTTCAAATAGTAAGTAGCATTCCGAGAACAATGGAAGTTTTAGGGGGATATGCTATGCTCCATGGTAGATGTTACAGGACTAATGAGAGCATTAAAGAAAAGGAGATTTAGGGCAGCACGGTAGAGGTGCTACTGCTCAAACTGCTGCTACTGTATGAGAAAATGGGATTAAGATTTCTTCAGTACTTGCCAGAGTACAGGTTAATTAAGGTCATCTGGGCATGTGTCTGCAAAAACAAAGGAAGCCAGGTTACTTGATGTTGTGTGTTTAAATCAAACCAATTTTAGTTCTGTGAAGATACTGTCCCCTGTTTTACCTGATGTAACTGTAGAATTTGATGTCACAGTAGATGCAGAAGGTATGTAATTTAGGTTGATTAAACTCTCTTCTTCTCAGTTTTTTATTTTATATGACTCTCTGAATGCAACTGGTTGCAGTAAACCTGATCCACAAGCCACAAGTGTTGAAACGTGATTCTAACTGGTGCGTTCCCCAAGAGGTTTTCCTTGCAAACAGCGTGAGATAATTTTGCAATGCAACACTTTATTATTAACTTAATCCTATTTCCCAGACCACCAAGGTACTTCTGAATTTACCAGTTTATAAGCAAATTTATCTTTGGTGATTAAATGCAAAGCATTTTAAAGATTTTTCTAATTTTTTTTGTTAGAGACTTGTACTGTTTTCATTTTTACTTAGACTTACCTTTAAGTTTAGGAGCTGGTTTCTTGCAGTTGGGGTAGAGAGAATATGCAATTTGAATTCTGCTCCTGTATGTTAATTTCAGTTATCATTGTCCAGTCATCTTTGCCTTTTGTCCTGAAACCTATGCACAGACCTCCCAGAGAACTGCCCCTTGCACAGGTGGCTGTCAGAGTAATAGCAGTTTACATTTGTGAGAGTCTTTTTCTTAGGACAAGAGATTTATGTAGTATTCAAAAATCTTTTCTCTAGTAAGTTCTAGAAGGTTTTTGTAAAGAACATCTGATTTGATCTGCACTTTCTGGCTGAACAAACACGATTCTAATCTTTTGAATGAAACCTGACAAATAAGCTCTTTGAATAAAAGGTTGGTGGCTGAGTTTTCTTTGTCTTCACAAAGAAAGAATTAAATAAAATGATGCAGGTTTTAGAATAATAATCATGCCTCTTCTGTTTGGGTTGGGTTGGGTTTTTTTAATTATTTGTTTATTTGTATGTACTTAACGATAGAATTTTTAGACTTCTGGGCACTATCCAAGGGAAAACTCACTGCTAGTTGGCAGATAGGTGACAAATAACTGCTTTCTGATACTTCATTTTATTCTGGTTGAAATACCTCAGATATTTAAGTTCTTGAATGGCATTCTTATTTAGAGAAAAGCTTGATGTGAAAAAAAGGTGCTTCTTCCTAATTTGTCTTTACAGAAGCTTACAGTTTTCTCCGCTAAATCAGATGTGATTTAAAGCATTTTTCATGTACCTATTTTAAAGAAGTGTTCTATTAGAATTTCACCTGTTTCAGTTAAACAGATGCACAGCTGTCTGAGTTTGAGCTGCCAGGCACCCAGAGTGGAGGTGTGCATGTTTTAAATTTGAATTAACCTAAGATGTAGAGTACTTGCCTTTGAATTTACTTTGTTCAACAAGTTATGCTTTTTGGAGGGATGAGGAGGGTTTTTTAAACAGAATTTAAAAGGCTTAGTGACTTCTAAAATTTTCAACAGCACATATGTTTATGTATTTTTTACGTGTAATGTATTTCCCTCTGCAACACAGAATCTGCTGTACCACAGTGTTTGTGTATGTTTTAGACATGCAGGTTGGCAGTTAAATACCATATAAATGTAATAATACTGTGCCAAATTCTATCCTATAAACAGATTCTACCAAAAACAAGTGTGCATAACTTATTCTGCCTTAAGCAAGGATCCACAACTTTTGTGCAGGGATGGGGAAAGGATTTTTGCACTGTAAATGTTGAACAGATATCTAAATACTTTGGCTCAGACCAAGTGTCCTGGTATCAACTGGGATGGAATTAATTTTCTTCCTGGTACAGTGCTGTGTTTTGGATTTAGTCTGAGAAGAATGTTGATAACACACTGATGTTTTAGTTGTTGCTCAGCAATGCTTACCATAAATTCAAGGACTTCTCAGTTTCCTCTGCTCTGCCAGCAAGGAGGTGCACAAGTAGCCATGAGGGAGCATGGCCAGCACAGCTGACCTCAACTTGCCAAAGGGATTTTCCATACCATAGAACATCATCTCCAGTATACAAACCAGGGGGAGTTGGCCAGGAGCCACCAATCACTGATTGGGTCGAGCTGGGCATTGGCCAGTGAGTGGTGAGCAGTGGTATTGTGCATCACTTGTTTTTCTTGGATTTTATTCCTCTCTCTCTCTTTTTGTGGTATCACTTTTCATTTATGATTTTAATAACTTCAGTAAAGTTAATAACACTGTTCTTAACCCACAGGTTTTACTCTTTGTCAATTCTCCTTCCCACCTCACCAGGATGAGGAACAGTGCAGCTTAGTTGCTGGCTAGCATTATACCACACCACCAAGATGTACTAAAGGAACAACAGAAAAAACACTGGATTATTGAGTTTTGGACTTCCAATGTGTTAAGTACTTGGGGCTTGGATTTTAATATTTGTAGATACTGCATTTGGATATTTATAGAAGCTTAGTATGAAAACCATTTGCATATAAGAGGAGTTCACATAAAAGTTGTAAACTTAATAGATGTAAAAAGCAGAATTTGCAAGCCTGCTTTGGAATGGTTTTCAATTAGGAGATTCACACTATGAAATTACCTGTAAATAAAATATAGTTGAATATATATATCATTCCTTCTTGATTCACAAGAAGGCAAACAAAATGATTGAGCCACTGATCAGTAAGGGCACAAGAATTGCAAAATGTTCTTCAGGCAGAGCATTTCATGCTGTATTTAGAAGAAAACTAATCTTTTCTTCCCCCAGGCCTCTGGCTTGAGGTAGTCATCAGGATTTGTTGCAACCAGACAGGTGTTGATCATTCCAGCAGTGTGGAAGAATGGTCTACATTCAGCTCCAAGCAGGAAAGAGTTACCACCAGGAAACAGTTACAGCCACATCTTTTCCTTACTGACATGACTTCACTGTTTGATACAGTGTTGGGTGGCCCCCTGTAAGAGCAGAAGTAGACATACCTTTAAAATTAATGAGTAAAAAACCAGAATATCCATTGTTGTCAGTTCAGTATTCTCCAAATGCATTAGAAATGTTTGATCCGTACAGGGGAGAGCGATTATCTCTCTGGTTTATGTCATAGCCCACACTTGCTTGCCTGTGCCTGATGGAAGGAGCCTGGTTCTATGGAAAACTATGGCAGGAAGGTGTCAATACATTTTCACCTTGGCATTTAAAGAGGAAATAAGTGTCTATCAACTTGTGCTATTTAGAACTCCACAGAATTACTCTGAAAAGCTGTGGCTCTGGTTTTAAGATGTAAATACATGTTTGTTGAGCACAGAACTGAAGTCCACAAGTCATTCATGCAGCCAGTACATGTTTCCTAAAAGCTGACAGTGAAGCAAAGCTCCGTGTTCATGTCTGTGTTATTCTCAGTTTTCATTTATTTGTGTGATTATGCCTGGGATTCATCTAAGGATTAGATGATTATTTAAAGTATACCTGCTAAGGCTTTCCAGAAATAACTAGCTCTGGCAGCTGATAGTCTAAATAATTTAATTTTTGATTAAATATTTCCTTAAGGTTTGTGCTTACAAAGTGCAAGTCATTCATAGTTCTAGAATGTGTTGTAAAAAAACCCCACCTTAGCAGATGAAATTAAATAATTAAATTGATTCATTTAACTTTTAAAGCAATTTAGTAGGTCTGTGCCTTCCCTGTATCTCACAAGTACAATTAAAAATAGCTTTTGTCATGTCCTGTAAAAGTTTAATATGTTTACAGACTGCAATATTGTGACATATTGTTTATCTCTGAATTTTCTTGCCTGTCTCATGCCATTTGAATGATTTTGTACAGTCAGGTTTGTACAGTTGATTGTTCCATGTGCTGAGCACTGTGAGGTGGCTGCTTCTTGATACAACAAATGCAGTGGATGATTTGTTGTGTTAGTTACCCTATCTTGCTGATATTGGCATATGGCCATCCCATACTATAAGAGCTGGAGGGAAGACAAGGGGGACAAGGTACCCTAGGGTACTTTTCTATCTTTAAGTGATGTGATATTAGGTAACATCACCTCCAGGAGCAAGCAGAGGAGCTCTCTAACCAGATGAGGCCTGATAATTCATTTAACATGTTGCTCTTCTACTAAGTACAGTCTTGCTTTTGCCATTGGGATTTCATCTGCATTTGCTGTCCCATCTTTTCCTTCCATCTGAACTTCATGGGTACAGGAAGCTTGTCGAAAGGATTTTTTTTTTTTTTTTTTACTTTTAGTCAGAGCATGATTTTTGAACAACATTTTAGCAAAATATGGAATTTTGCAAAATACTGAAAAGGTTACATTTGAATATAGAAAATTCTGACTAGGCAGCAGAGATTAATGGCAAGGCGTGTGACATTAAAAAAAGGAAACATGACTTGCTAAGAAAAGTTGCATTACATATTTGAAGAAAATGATTTTGTATTACTCTGTAGGTAGGAAGAGATGAAGGTGACTGAAACACTGAAGAGCAGGTAGGGTTAGCTTGCAGTGTACTTTCAGAATAGTGATTGTTTTTTCTTCTTTTCACAGTCAATCTCAATATATGTATTATTTTAAAATCACAACAGTTCACCATTATGCAGCTAAGAATTTTCATTTTTAATTGTGGAAGTTGTCACATTTTTACTCTTAATTGTCCAGTTTAGAATCCGTTCAGTCCAGCTTCAGTACAACCAGGCCCAGAAACAGAAACTATTATGCCTTAAAATTCTACATTTATCATCTTACAGAAAAGCATTTGCCAGCCACTTCTAATAGGCTAAAATAGTCATAGAATGAAGATGCCATTCAGGTTGGTTGGGGCTTAAGGAGGTCTCTAGTACTACCTCCAGCTAAAAAAAAAAAATAAATCAGTACTTAGATCAGATTGGTCAGGGTTTTGTCTTGGCAGCCTTCAAGAATGGAAATTCCAGTCTCTGCAGGCAGCCATTGCTTAATTATCCCAACAGTCAATAGCTGATATCTGTCCTACTTCATTTAACAGGAAAGCTTTCTCAGTCTCCCACAGTGGAGCAGAGTAGCAGGCTTGGCTCCGTGACACTTACATTCTTCCTGCGTAGAAGAACGTAGGTTGGAAGGACAACAGGAGGTCAGCTAGTTTGACTTGCTCAAACGAAGTCCAGTTAGAACATGTTTCTCAGGTTCTTACACAAGTTTCTGAAGGCCATACTCTGTAATGGTCTGCCACCTGCTTAGTGCCTCTAGTAGCTCTTTCACTTGACTGCTCTGTATGTTAAGCAGATGATGTCCTTCACAGGCCACTGTTGCCATCAGTCCAGGGGAGAGGCATTTCTTGCAGCCTCAGAGCCAGGTGGCTGTGTCTCACCTCTGGAGCTGTGGCTGAGTGAAGGCCTCTCCTGTGCTGAGGTACCTGTTTCAGCCAGGGCTGGGGACTGAGTCCTGTTTTTTGCTGCAGTTCTGCACTGCCTACTGCAGTCTTGTCCCCTCATCATGAAAGCTGACCTGTTAACTGCTGAAGTAACTATCTGAAATGCATAATTCCATACATTATTTTAAGCTTTACTTTCTTTTTAAAAAAATAAATTCACAAAATACTGCAGAATGCCACAGGGGAGCAAATCTTGGTTATGTCTCTATTAATGGTTTTTACTTCCACACCACTGTAGAAGAAATTAAACAATTTGAACTTCAGTCTGTTTTGTTTATTGCTGAAAAAGAGAGCATGTTGAGTAAGCATAGATATTGAGTCTTCTATAAAACAGAAGTATTTTTGTGCAGCATATGAAGATGTCATTTTGGAGCCTTTCAGTTCTGTAAGAGCTGTGTGAGTGTGCCAGGAATACTTAAGAGGAAATCTGTTCTTCTTCTTAAAAAAGGAGAAAATATGTCCTAAGTCTTAATAATAAGCAATAGTACCACTGAACCTTTTTGTTAGTCTGGTTGCTATGCATCATGTTGATAATTCCTGTAAGAATTTTGAATCTGACACTGGTAGCATAATAAGTCATTTTCAGATCCCAGCATGTTGGACTAACCTTTTGATAAGCTTATGATAGATATATGTCAAAAAAGTACAAGGGGACCTTATCAGCTTTTCACCAGGAAGGGCTTCAAGAACATAGATCTCTGACATATGCCTCACAAACAGCTTTTCTAATGTGTATTGCTGTGGCACCTGGGGCTGACACACACTGGCTGTGACTGAATTCATCAGAGATGGTCTGTCTTGCAGACTTCACAGTCTAAGTAGGGTATTGAAGCCAGGGAGGAAGGAGTGTGACAGCTAATAATGTTAAGGCATGGGAAGTCCTGTCAGAACAATTCTAAGCTCTCCAAATAAGTGAAGAGCCCTTGCTTGGTGACTGCATTAGCTGCTCCAGCTAGACTACAGGTCTTTTTTTCTCAAAAGTTATGGAGCAGAAAGACTGCAGTCCCGAGAATGTAGAATGACATGACTTGGAAGCATCTTTCAGAGAGGATGCTACCTTGTTAATCCTTGTTTGCTAATCCTCCTCCGCATTAGTGCAATTGTTCTTAACAGCAGGTGACAGCTGTGATTGCAGTGGAACTAGCAGTATGGTTCAGTTGTAAGCATAAAGTAGGTCAAACATGTTCTGTGCATTCCTTGAGATACAGACTAGGTCTTCTTAGTAAACATCTGGTCTTACCTTGAAGAGCTGGTAAAATGTGTGTGTACGTATGAACACATATAAAAATTTGGGCATGTGTCTGAGACCATGAAGGACTGGCCCATGGTAATTAAGTCAGGGCATACTGTGTGATTCTGTAAAACTTGAATGCTCAAGCACCATGAAGGACCTATAGACTAGGCATGGTATTAAGCCCAACTGATCTAAAGGTCTGCATTTGCTATAAACTTACATTGCAGACAAGTTGGATGAAAAATCCTTCATTTGTTTTTTCTGTACAGAGCTACATCTCTCTCCTCTGCTCTATTATCAATAAGTTAAGTAAGTAGGCTAAACAAAGTCTTCAGTGCAGTTGAACTTAATCCTTAAACACAATCAAGGATTTTTAATGCTGAAGATTATTACCAAGAAAAATAATAGGACAACATGGTGCAAAGCTGTTAGTTGTTTTGATTTAGTGAGCTACGCTTGGGCAACTTTGAAAGAGCTTACCTTGAAATCATTTTTCTCTACACTGTTTGTTTTCGTGACCTAGCTGAAATATACAGAGGTGCTGATTTTATAATTATTTTTTTTAAAACAGAATAGTCCTATAATTCAAACTCTCCACAGGTGTAGAAACCCTCTGTTTTTGGGAAAAACTTTCAGAGCGAGCTTATGTATTTGTTTTGGATATCATATCCTGGTCTGCTCAGGCTGATTGGGCATTGTGGGTTTGTGTTAAACCTGAAAACAAATCTCTGCACCCTTGCTTTTGGAGGATTGCAAGGAATACTGGAAGAGTTTTCTACAACTACAGTGTGTCCTGAGGTTGTTAGAAAGGTTGGGAAGTCAGTTTTCTTTTCAAACATCCAAGTGTGCTCAAAGAGTGTCTTTTGGCTTCTTCCAGTGGCAGTGCTTGCTACTGCTTTTCACTTCCCCTCCCCCTCTTGCAGGAAAGCTCTGCAGCAGCAGCTAGTTGGGCAGCCAGTTGCCCTGTTTTCAGATCCGAGTGG
This sequence comes from Acanthisitta chloris, assembly GCF_000695815.1. Lineage (NCBI taxonomy): Eukaryota > Metazoa > Chordata > Aves > Passeriformes > Acanthisittidae > Acanthisitta > Acanthisitta chloris. The sequence goes on along the minus strand of NW_008653725.1, from coordinate 27,335 downwards.
TTTCTTGGAAACATCCCAGCTCTGTATGATTTTGTTTCTCTTGGTGTTCTCATTTGGTCCAGTGCCCTGGACAATGGCTTCTTACTAGTTTTGGCTATTCTTGATTTTTTCAAGTTAATTGCTTTTACCTTGAAAAAGATACTAATGTGTTCATTTTCTGCACTCAGATCTCTGATTTAAAGTGCTTGAAACAAGCTATTAAAATACTAAAGCTTTTTTTTTTCTATTTACTTAATTGAATTTCAATTCTTTTTACTTCAAACCCTTTTTTTCATGTGAGTTGAGGTATTTGCCAGTAAAACAGATGGAAGAGCCAATCTCCAAACACACCTGGATAGCAAAGTCAGCAGTGCATGAGATTGTAGCTCATACATTCTGAGCCGAGGTCTGTTTGACTTGACTAGACATGTTTGAAAATTTTGTGTAATTAAAAACAAAATTCTCACTACATTTTTATGAAGACAAGTGTGAGTATTATGCCAGGATAAAGATTGACCTCATCTTTGTATTTGAAAGAATGATTTGTATAAAAAGTCTTGTTTGAACATAGGCTCTGCAGGAAACACAATAAAAGGTTTAACTTTTTTGTATGCATTGTGCCTAGACAATTTATGGTAATAAAACCATAATTAATTTAAAAGTAATGCTTCCTATGTAATAATTAAAATATTTTGTTTTCTTTACTTTCTCTGTGCATAATTATGGACAAAAATCTCAATGTATGTTTAATGATTGTATCTTTAAATGAGACTATGTCATGCTTGGAGCTCTGAGTGTTTGCTTCCTGTGGAAAAAATTGTAGGGAGAAACTAAATTCAGTTAATAGAATCTGTCTATTTTTTTCTATTTATTTTCAGTATTAGTAGCTGCTGTCGGTTTTCATATGCTTCCAATAAGTCTAAAAGTATTCAACATTTATTACTTCTTGATATTCTAGGTTTGTTGCACTGACCTCTTGGAGAGTGTATCATCTGACTTCTCTCATAATACTTGGAGTGCTAATTCTTCAGATAATGAAGGATTTGGTTTTCTCGAGGATAAAAGGTAAGGCTGATACTGATAGGTACTGATAGAGTTCCATGCTTAAACACCTGCAATTTGGAGCATGTTATTTCATTACTAAAGCAGCATCAATATTATGGCTACTGTAAAAATATCAGCTAATTTAAGAGGGGAATAGTAAATCTATGATGATCTATTACCATTTTCAATGAAGTTTTTCTATATTTTATAGGAATGGCATTTGATTTGTCTTAGCATTTACATGAGTATAATTTGTATCAGTGAACAATAATTCTTAACTTCCAGGTCTGAAAATGCATTCTTTTCTAAAATAGTTTTCCTAAACACTCATCTGTCTTCTGGCATTACTCTAATCATATCATTGTTGGAAATTTTGGGAGATCTAATATAAATTGTTCAAATGTGTAAATAGATAGAGGAAGTTACCCATCTTAGCACAGTTGAAATAAGAAGTGAGGAGTATTTTTTTGACTTTATTAACATTTAGTTGCCAGTGTGTATATAGTCTTATATGAATACAACCAATTTTGAAAGCAATTTTGAGTTTGTTGGCTGGGCTGGTGTTATGGGGTTTTTTCCAATTTCTGTCCTGTACTTCATTACCATCTTGAAAATTCTTTGGCAAAATGATCATCCTAAGTCTGTAATTTTTATTATTAGGAAGATTTTTTCAAGTGTCTTATTTTGCCTTGTGTTTGATGTTGAATCCCATGCAAAGTGTTTGAAAAATCATCTGAACATCGTACAAAAGCAGGAAATAGGTGTCAGAGCAGCATGGTATTGCATGCACCGTAATTATGTCATTTCTGACTGCCAAGGCCTATTGTTCCCTGCTAAATTGCAGCAGTTATTTGCAACCTTTTTTGAAGCATGATTTATTGTCATTGTCTTTTCTGCGAGTCTTGGTTACCATTTCTGTTTCCTCCTTAAGCATTATAAGCTTAGAACCCAACTTACAAGGCTTGGCAGAAATTGGTTTTGTAAGTTCTGTGTTGTATAAATCAGCGCAAACACTGAATACCTCACTTGTAATGATTTAATTCATTCTTACCTGAAACTACTAATATTTTTGTATTGACCACGATGCACCATTCTCATTTCTGTGTGATTATTTAACCAATCATTATAGAGGTGACACTAGGAAGACCTGTGTTTCCCAGATTACAGTATGATTATTTGCTGTAGTAAACTTCTTTATTTTGCTGCTGCCTTTGGTGCCATTGTATACAGAGTTGAAGAACAATCGGGTTCTTGAAGTCACACTATAGAAGTCTTGTGGTAGTGACTTCACTACCACAAGAAGGGAATCAATGAAGTGCTACTCCAAAAAGCAGAAAAAAGTTCTTTCCAGTATGACACATCTGTATAGCTGCTTCACACTTCCAGGCAACCACTAGGTGGCAAGACTATTACAGATTCACAAGGAATGTAGAAAGTGGTTGTCAGCCTGTAAAGTACCTAAGTTATGTTGGTTATCTTCTTCGTGGCATCCTTCCATGTGGAAACGTAGCCATAGAAGGGAATTATTTCTTCCATTTATGTTTTTAACTGGTATGTTAGATTTACAGAAAACCACTTGAGAATGGTTGCTGTCAGTACGTTTTGACTGTTACAGAGTCTTCCTTAGTCATTTTGTCCCAGTTTTGAATATTTCTTATGAGTAAGGAAGAAACATTCTTCCTGGTCTAGTGCATTGTATTTCATCTTATGTTCCTACAATTGCAGGTGCGCAGCTTTGGAGGACCATCACTGGCAAGTAGGTATATCACTTTTAATACATCGGTTATTTAATGTCTTATTTTTTATAGTTAGTCTGGAATTTAAAAAACGTCTATTTTTCCTCTAACTACATTACAGCTGAACTTTTTTGAACTTGGCATATTTTCTAAGTTTGTTACTTCTTGTTCATCATTTTTAATATCTTCATTTTTTTCTGATTTGAGTTATATTGAAAGATATAGTAACATATCAGAATACTTCTAGAAGTACTTTTTCTTACAGTGGAATTATCATGCTTTGTGTTTTCTGGGAATTGGTGTTTCCTTTGAAGAAGGGAATAATTCTGTTTTGATGAAGGAGGTAGCTTTTAGGACTTGATTATACCAGTGCTGCCTAGAAGTAGGTAAGCTTGCTGGAGCTTCCCTTTAAGTCAACACAAGTAATTATTGTAATTAAGGTAAAGATCATTATCATTTCAAATAAATGTTAGTTGATATCCATATGAATAGAAATTAATAATTGTGAAGTGTCCTAACTTGCCATTGACCTATCTAGGCAAATGTTTATATCACATTGTTAGAGTATATAATTTAACTTGTTGACAGTATAATCAATGTCTCTAAACAATTTACAGCAATCCATTTTCAGAACAGAAGTTTGTGTATTTAGGGCATTATTCTTCTAAACAGACCACCAGGAATTATTATATATCTGACATCATTTGAAAGCATGTCCTTTAGTACCCTATGGTATTACACCCTTACACTGAAGAAAGAGCAATGCAGAGTTGAAAAAGGCATGGTGCAGGTTTTTGTTCTCTGCCTAAACAAAGATACCAATGTCATGGAAGTTACAGAAAGCAATTCACATGTGCAGTTCCTGTGCAGTTTTATACCTCTAAACTTCTAGAGATATGAAATATCTTCATAATTCCTTATAAACATGAAGTGGAGCCATATAGAATTGATGATAGGTTAGTTCATGAACTGAGCAGTGTAGAATGTTTCTTTTACCACGGCTGGTGCTGCTCTGTGTATCTGTGTAGATCAGCGGTGCTTCAGAATTTTTAATTGAGAAGCCATTGCTGTGGCACAGTAGATTAGTGTGACTTGTGTTTTGTTCCTTCTTCCTGTTTTTTATGAGAGAAATTTGCATAAAATCTAGTCTCTTTTGGGGTTTTGGCATCTGAATTTACATGCTGTTTAGGCAAAGAAAATCAAATTGCTTCTGAGGTGGAAGGAAACAGGTTTTTAACTGCCTTTTGTTTCCATGAAAATGAATTCTGCAGTCTGAGACTTTTTCTTTCACTTACTCTCCAGTTCATCAGGTCCCCAAACCAGAGTAGTTGATTTTCATGAAAAGACTAAAAATAGTACTTTAAATGTCTTGGATTCAGGTTTTCAGATGTCTAGGATCTTGGAATTGATTTGCTGTTCTGTGGGAAGACAGTCCAGCAAGTGGAGAAGGGAATTTGATGAGCTCACCATGGCTTATCCATTGGGTAGTATAATACAAGCGTTGTATGTCTCTGTGTAAAATAATTTGCAATGGGAAGAACACAAGGTCAATCCATAAGTCCATCTAGCCCAGTATCTGCTCTCTGAAGGCATCCAGCCAGGAGAAACATGACCTTGGGTAGTGTATAAAAGCAGGACAAGCTTGTAAGGCACTTCTCCTGGTGTACTTTCCCAGTAGCTTCCAGTTGAACCTCCTTCCCCAGCCCAAGCTGTTGTAGGTGGACCTTCTGTGAATTTGTCTCATTGTTTTTCTTCTTAAAAAAACTTCTGCTATTTGCAACATTCTGTAGCACACGTATCCACAGCCAAACCGTGTGTTTTGTGAACACAGTCTTCTGTTTGTGATTTCTTAATCTCTTTCTGCATTTTTTTTTAACATTGGAAGAAATAATGAGCAATCACTCATTATTATTCTGTAGCAAACTATGACTTGATAAACTTCTGTTCAATTCATGACTACTTAATTATTCCTAAAATGTAAGTTGTCTGTATTTTTGATGTTTTCGTTGTACTTTTCTGCACTTTTCTTCCATTTCTGTTGTCCTTTTTTGTTGGGGGAACAGAATTACAAATAGTATTCAGAGAGCCCCTTGGACTGTATGTTTGCACAAGAATGCCTTCTCTTCTTTCCACGATGAATCCCAATGTGTGATTGGCTTTTTCAGCCTCTGCTGAGCTCTGGATTGATGTTTTCATGGATATATAATCATTTGAAGATTATGTTCCTGAGTAGTAAAGATCAGCTTAAAGCCCACGTGACTTTAAGAGGGCTTTTTCTCCTCTGTGAATCTCTTCACATTTCATCTGCCTTTTTGCAAGCAAATCACATAATACAAGATTAAAGTTCCACAGTTCCTTGTGACTGCTCTCTGTCTTTACCAGAATAATTTTTCTTATATCCAAGTGCTCTATAAGAACATTTGATGAGAGACCTTGCTGAAAGCTGTCTCAGAAATCCACATGAATTTTTATGGACATCAATGCTCGTCTACAGGCAGGCTGACTCTTTGAAAGGACAGAAGGTTTGTGATGTGTACCATCAGACAGGCATATGTGTCTTTTATTGGTTTTCCTATCAGTTTGCACAGAGCAGAGATGAGTCTTTAGTGGTCTGCAGTTCTCTGGCTCTGGTGTGCCTTCTCTAAAAATAGATGTTGTTTTAGACACTTTACTGTCCTCTGATGTTAAGGCAGCTTTAAGAGAGGTTGTTTAACATAAATGAAATTTCAAGTGTTGCACCCTGGCTTTCATTTATAACTTTTATAAGTTCACATAAAGACTTTGCATTTGTTTGCACTGTGGGTGGGTGTTTGGCTTTTTCTTTCTTTTTCTCTTTTTTTTTCTGAATGCTAACATAAATGTGCCTGTCGATTGTGTTGAAATTGGGAGAACTGCTGTAAATTGTTGAGACTGGGTGCATGGTTGCTTTTAATTTTACTCAAGATTTGATTATGAAAAACTATTCTCATGTTATCTATAAGAAAAATGTGCCAAGTGTATCCCCCTACTCTCTGTTTTACAAAAAATCACTACCCAACAGAAAATGACATGCCCTTAAAGAACATATAGGCAAAACATTTAGTAGATCTGTGGTGTTTTCAGTGAGAAGCTGTGCCTATTCTAATAAATCCCTAGTCTAATAAATTAAATGTGTTCATGATTTTTCTTTGGCATCATGGTCCCACAGGCATAAAACATGTGTATCCGTAGCATTTAACTGCCTTATGGTCCATGTGGAATGGCTCTGTGCAGGCAGGAAAGGATTCGTGGTCTATGCCAACTTTGAAACTACCTTGGGTTGTTTTGGAAAGTGTTAGTTGCCATGTGCCAAAACTATGCTAAGAGCTATTTTAAATGATTTAACTGCTTAACTGTCTGACTCCAGTGCCTGACAGCACTGCCACAGGCAGTTTGGGTTTTTTAAACAGATATAGTCAGAAAGTAACAAGTGATCTGAACAGCATTGTTTCCTGCCTTACCTTTGTGTTAAGTAACTTTGGTTTTGAAAATTAATGTCAGTCATTATTGCACTGTGATGTTTCAGAAATGGTGGCACAGCTTTCTGATGAGTTTAATAGTGAAATGGTGTCTTTCGTGCTGTTATTCTTGGAAGTAAAACTTGTTGGTAGTTGGAGGGTGAATGACTGACTATCACCCTTCTGAAACGTGCGTGTTTTTCAACATTCACATGCATTGTGTATCTCTCCTTGTGCATATACACACCAGGCATCAGAGATCAGAGTGCTTCAGTGAAGTTGCTGTCAATTTGTGGCACTTGTTTTTGGTCCTCCTTGATCTTTGTTGAGCACTGCTGACTGGTTAAAGCAAGCGTAGCCTCATGTCTTTTTCATTGCCTTAATTCAAATGCAAAATGCTAGTTGTCTCCCACTCAAAACATGTCTGTGTGAGAAGACCTGTGCTTTTATTTCTAATGGAGTAATTTAGTACTGTTTTAAGTTTAAATTTTCAAACTGAAGCAAGATAAGATCTCATCCTGACCCTTCCTCAGTGAAGCAAGCTCCTATAGAACCTTTTTTTCCTGAATCTGCTTCTGTTTCTGAGGAACTCCTGTTCTGGTATCTTGACTTTATAGGACTTGGGTAACAGCTGTTAAAGGAGCAGTGGAAAAGGTCACTTTTTAAATTACTCTTTTTCTTGGTAAAGCTATTTTATTTCTTCCTGTCCTAGTAAGATTTCTTTGAAGCCTGATAGATCTCTAGTCAGTAGATGGATTAGAATATGCACAGGAATTGTGGCACACCTTCATTTCTTGTGTGGTCATACTTAAGGAGGTCAAATTTATGTTAATTCAAAATTATTCTTTTATAGCAAGCCTAAAAAGAAAATCAGTTGCAGCCTGAGCAGAGACTAAACAACAGTCCTTTAAACAGTCCATCCGAGAGTGACTAAAGAGAATAAGCCAGAAACAAAGGAGTTAATGCTGTGAAAACTAGCAGCTCTGCATAGCTAGTTTCCAGTTTCCACCTGTGTTTTATAATTATCTTAAATTAAAGCAGCTGATTTCTAGGAAGAGCCTTGCCTGACCAAAGGTGGTGTTAAACTCCCTCCTGCACTATTGGCTGCATCAGCCACAGACAGTGCAGTCTCTCTGTAGTACTTCCTACATTATGATACATTGAGTGTTTTGGATATAGTTCCTTAGGTCATGACAGTAAGTCTTGAAAGGGTTCTCCTGGCCTTGTAGTTTAAAAGAAGGACTTTTTATTCCCAGAGAGGGGTTTTCCTCCCAGGAATGCGTGCTCTCTTCTGGTCCCAAGAGGAGGGAAGAATTAGTGCAGCACCATGAACAGCATGTCTTATCCACTGCTGCTCATATGATCAGATCGATCAGGATTTAGACCTCTGTAAGAAGAAACATGAACGTTACAAGAAGAATGGACACTTCTGGGTTGCAGCTTGTAACTGGCAGGTATCTTTATTGAAGCACTTTAGGACTTGACATTGAAAACCATGGGTTAATTCTGAAGCTCTCTTGAAGCTCAGTAGTTAGCCAACTGGGATATGTCTGAAATAATAACCTTCACTGATAGAAGGTTACAAAAGAAGGTTACAAACAGACACAGAGGTTATTGTCGAAGCCCAGGCTGGGACATTCCTATTTCTTACCACCGCCCTCCCCCTGTCCCTTCTTTATGGATTCCTTTTATGAGAGTTAACTGTGGTGATACTTGTGGACTCCCAAAGCCACCAAAGTTGTTCCCTGCTTCCAGGAGAGTGTTACTGCTTGGTAAGTTACTACATCGATTATTGGGTCAGCAGGTGCTATATCCTTGTTGTGACAGATCAGATTCAAATTCAGGTCATAACTTTCTAAGACCTGAATTAATCTTTACACCTACACAGATTTCACACTTGCACCAGCTCAGCTCATAGACAAGTGTCTGCATTGCAGTAGTCAGTGCACTCTGAAGAACTGTCTTGTGCTAGCACCATTCAAAGCTTGACAGACTTCACGTAATGTGTAGTTATTTCTTTTTTTCGAGAAGAAAAATAATCTGCTTAATCTAATCATAACTTCATAATGCAGCTGTGCAAAATTATTCCTACTGTGTGACTGAGAGCAATGAAAAAAATCTTCATGTTAACGCTAAACATAAACAAGACAATTCCTCCTTTCATCTAATTGCCATGCTTCATTTCTTATGTCCGAGGCTTTACATACCTCTGTTTTGCACATGCTTTGCCTGCTGGGTTTGCTTAAGACAATCTGCAAGTCATTTGCCTAAAGATTTCTGGTGGTTTGCCTAGTCTTATTTCATGATCAATGGAGAAAGAGTTTAAATACTTGATGAGATATATATCATGATTTGTCACTTCCTAAATGAAATGTCTGCAGTCTGATCAGGTACGTTGTACCTTTATGGTTACTCTTTGTTTCTCATGAATATATGCAGTAAGCTTAGGGTGGTGAGACAAGTAAGAGCATTTACAACTCTCATTATTCCCTGTTGGTCTGAAGGCCTGTCTGTTTTAAAGGTGCCACTGAGTACTGCTTGTGGCTACAATAAGAAATTGACTCTTGCAGTGGCATGCTAGAATACCAGACCACAGTGTAACAACTGCAGGGTATGATTTATCTACCTCTTTGTGTATGCAGCTAGTTTCTCTGAAATGAGTCCCAGGCACAATATTATTTTATGTTCAGATCACTCTGAAGACCTCAAGGATGTGCTGCTTAATCGTATATAAAAAAAAAATGTTCTGCCCTTCAGGGTGTTGCAAAGAGATTCCTTTGCAGATGAGTGGATTAGGAAATAAGATGTCTTTTTCCATTAGGAACTCTGAACAGAATCACGTTTGTAATGGAAGTGTTTCTGTTTTACACTTGTTAATCCATTTTCTTGATGTTGTAGATAGGAACAAAGCTAATGTAAGCCCAGGCCAGTCATGTGGGCCAGTCAGTACTGAAACATGGCACTACTGGTACCAGTTTCTATTGTGTAGTCCCTTTCTCTTGTTTTGGTCATCCAGACCAAATCTGTTCTTAACATGACCCTACACAACTGCATGAAATCTGGTAACAGACTGAAGAAAAAACTTCCTGTGGATCTGCAGCAAGACAGGAGGCAGAATATAGTCTAACAGATAAATAGATAAAAGTAGGCTTCAGAGAGCAAGTGTTTCTTCAGTTATTTCAGTATAATCTGAAGGTATCTAGTCTACTCAAAGACTTCCACTCTTGGTATTTCATAGTGTTTGCCCTTCTGCTCATTTCAGCTTTATATATTCATGTGAGTTTGTGTTGGAATATAGATATGGCTGAACTTACCTCAGGGTTGCAGTCCGTCAGAAAGTGGATGCACAATTGTGGAAAGCAAATGAAAATGAGTTTTATTTGCAGTTTAAACCTCTATTTTATTTTTGCAGTAGCACCTGTAGTGTTGAAATACCAAATTGTAATTGTCCTTTGTTTTATATTATGCATTGTCACAACTCATATCTAGCAATACGCATGGTGGGGCGTTTTCCAAGTCACAAAGGCACATTATACATAAAAGATCAAACCTTCTGCAGATTGCAGAAAGAATTGTCTACACTGCAAAAACTTCTTGATGTTTCAATTTTATTTTTCTTTTTAGATTCCATGACTTTATTCTGCTTTCTGGCTAGTTATTTCCAAGTTGTTAGCTCACTTCTCAAGTACTGTGTTATTCAGGGTTTGTGTTTTTATATTGGTAAATGATAAATCACCATTCTGGTAAAATTTTGTGTATCTGTTTTCTTACAGGAACAAAAAATAATAATGCTTCAATAGAAAGGCTGTAACTTTGGCAAAAGTGTCACACTTACTCTGAAGACAGTTTAATACATTTTCCTATATGCTTATAAGAAAAGGTGGTTGGTTGGTTGGTTGGTTCTTTTTGTTTAAGGGGAGAGGAAACAAAGGAGATGGCACAGCCTTTGTAGATGTCATGTAGAAATAGTTGGTTTGTTTGGCTTATTACTTTTATATTTGCCAGAAATAATATATAGTACATATAAGAAAATTCTTCTCACACAGAGTGGTTTGCAGACTTTTGAAGTCAGGACTACAATCTGTGGTTCTCTAGTAATTTGGTTATAGCAAGATTCTGCCTTAGTCATCACAAGGCATTGTTCTCTCTTGAGCTCAGCTTTTGTTATGGAGGGTGCACAGAAGAGATCAGGAGAAAATGTAATGGTTCAGTCACTTTACAAATACCAAATGATTGTTGCATACTTCTTTCTGAAAGCCTTATTTGCCTTCTGTCCCTATTAAAATAAAGGTTAAACATTATCTTGGTTGAAAGAAAAGAGTAACTGCTGAAGTAATGGCAGAACAAAGTACCAGCAGAATTGTACTGGGGCTGCTTTTACTGGTTTTATACAAGGATATATTCATCAACCCAGTTATGTTTTCAGAAAATGTCATCATTTGTGTTTGAGTATATGTAGTGCCCCCAGCATGCTGCTCTAACTGAGGCCCTATCGATATCATGTAAAAGAGAAAACTTGCTCTGTGTACAGTAAATAGCTTGTAAATGTATCCCAGAGATAATTTGGTTTTTTCTAAGACTTGCAGATAACTCAAGTAGCTTATATTCTGTTGGGAACATTCTTCTTTTTCACTGCACTACTTAAACAAGTAGTTGTTTCCCATTTGGTGTTCATGCACTTGGCTTGTCAAATATGATGTGTCCCTGGTGAGTTTGGGTAATAGATTGTTTCATGCCTTTTTCCAGTCTGAGCTCTGCTTTGAACCTTGATTCTGTCCTTTACAGTGTCTGCCACTCCTCCCAGGGTATTGCCACTCACTCATCCGAAGGATTAGTGCAGATACTGAATGAAAATGCTAAGGACATAGCAATCTCATATAACAAGATGCTTCTAATACCTTGCCCTTTGATGCAGCTTTTCAATTAAATGTGAAGTTATCTTATGGGGATTGCATGTATGCCAGATTCTTGCAGTTTGCTTTTAAGTGTCATATAGCAGAATTTCAAAAGCATTTCAACAGTTGAGATGTATGTTTTTGTCTCTTCTTCAGGACAGGCTGTGTACTTTTAAAAAAGAAATATACTCTGGTTTTTTACTTTTTTTGGATACTGAATAGTACTCATTGACTGCTTTAACAGCTTTCTCAGCTGTGTTATTAGCTTGCTCGTTATCTCCCCAAGTATCCAAGTGAGAGCAGTTGATCTGAAATTGCTTAGATAGTACTGTTTTTTTTCTAGTTTTGTCTTCACAAACAATAATTCCTGGGGAAGTGTATTGCTTTCTTCATAGTCACACAGTCCTGTCCTTTCGTCTAACCCATGGCTAGTTGTAATCAAAATTACCCAGAATTATTTTAAACTTCTTATTCTACTTAGAAAGCTCTGAAAGAATTTCACATTTTATATTTTGGGTTTGCTTTACTGAGATACTGGGGAATCATTCAGAAGATTGCTGTTGTGTACCTCTGGGAAATTTTTTTCAGCTGTTCTTCTGGTAACAGAAGTGTTCTTATACAAGTATTTAATTAAAATTTTAAGATACAGAAGAGCACCTCACATAGTCTGATTTAAGAGTTGGTTTTTGGTCTTGCTAATCTCTCACAGACAGGCAGTTGCAGTAATCATTTCTAAGCGTATTGTTCTGTATGTGTGTTCTGTTTGTATCTTCTCAGGGATGCACAAATATTATTTCTTTATTAAGTCAGAAGGAGTAATTTCTTGAAATAACTCAAAGCGATTTTATGTGGAGGCTTCAAAAGATCTTTATACCTAGTATTATTGTTGGACTGGACGATCTTAAAAGCCTTTTTCAGCCTGAGTGATTCTGTGATTTCACCAGTTTGCCTCCATGTTGGAAAGTAGGTCATCTGGGCACTGAGATGTGTATTTTTACTGTAGTTAAATAAGCTACGTTTGAAATACTTCTTTTAAAGATACTTTGTTCTAGTGAAGTCACTGCATCTATGATTAAATGTGTGAAATAAATACCTGACATAAGTGCAGTCTTTGCAAACTGCAGGATATGCTGCATCCTGTGCAAAAGTGACTCAGTGATTAATTTCCTTTGTTACTCATTGGTAAAAATTAAATGCGACACTTGGTTGGAAAATGCTAGCTCTGTGGTGATGGGAGGATGGAAATACAGTTTTTGTTCCTCTTTTTTTTTTTTTGTTTCAACATAAGGTTTTTTTCTCAGCAGTTTTCAACATACAGTAAAGGCAGGTCTGTTCCATGTTTAATATTTTGAAGTATGGAGCCGCACTCACCACTCAGTTATTCGTTAGCATTTTGCTTCTGGATTCACAGTGTCAAAAATGCAGTTCTGTTAAAGGTGTCTGTGAGCACAGGCAGGTGGATTTGTCTGTTGTGAACAACCTAAGAACTGCTAATTCTGAGCTGACCCAATTCTGATAGCTCTGTGTCATGCTCTCTGGCACGTCATGTACTGCCTGTATTGTCATCGCTGGGGAGAAAAAAATGCAACCTCCCCTCTGCTGCATACTATCATCTCAGCTGTCTCAGGTATTTTTTTTATCCCTGTATTTACTGTAATGATAAAATGTTTCTTTTGCTCATGGTACTAACTAAACATTAGTTACAAGATATGTAGAATTGCAGGTATTTTGGGTTTGTTTTTTTTTTTTTTAGTTCAGCTTGTTTCCAGCACTAAGAAAATAAAACAATTTCTGGAAGCTGATGGAGTTGAAAGGAAAGTGATAAAGTGAATACAGAAAATTCCATGGAGGAGGTGAGTGGAGAAAGGAACCAGAGATTCACATGGAGAGAATTGCCAAAATGGTCAGTGTTACTCAGGAGCTCTCCCATGCCACTTGTCCGTTTCTCAACTTTGCACTATCTCAATGACAAGTAATTAGATCTCCTCCATCTTAGACACGAGCAAGTATGGCAGGTGCTGCATGTGAATTTGCTGAATTGTACAGTGTGGTTGCAGACTGTTTGGCAAGTTTTCCACCTTTCAGCAAAGGAGTTTGGACATGTCCTTCACTTCTTAACATTTTTATATTTCTTACTGATACAGCAATATTTATGCTAGTATTTTTCACTGAGATAAAGCTTTAAAAGCCTTAATTACAGGGAAAGCAAACCATACTCTCTTCTGCACTGAGTTATAGGCCACGCTTTGCTCATAAAATGAAAGCTGTAAGCTTCTCTTAAAGTACTCACCTATCCCATCTTCTTGGGCTGATTTCTTCAGTCTGTGAACATCTCTACAGAGAAAGTCGGTCTAAAAACTGCAAAAGAATTGTGCTGATACCATGTATTTTGGATCACTTTTTCTGTCTGTCTTCAGGGACCCTCTTGAAGCAAGCAATTATCTTTGCTTGTTGTGGGGTACAACAATCCCACAGAGTGTATCAAATCAATTAAAAGGAAAGGGACAACATTTGGTTACTTTGTGAATCTAAGAAAATGTTGTTCTCTGGACATTTTTAGCAGGTCAGCTTTC
>NW_008653725.1:8970-13602 GCF_000695815.1 Acanthisitta chloris | reverse complement strand
TCCCTTTGGAAGCTGCTTGGAAATTGTCAGCTACTGGCAGGCACACATATATTGCTGCAAATTCTGAGCATTATTGCACTTTCAATATAAAGCCCTGGCTTCGTTTCTTTTTTTGTCTTGTTTCTATTTACTAATTGTTTATGATAAATAGCATGCTTCAGAGGCAGGTTGTACAAGGGTACACTCTGAATTTGGCTGCTGGCCTAAATAGCATGACAAGAAAACCTGTCCAAGGAAGTGATTGATGAGGTATTGCGTCAATAAGGAAGTGAAACTTGAAATCAAGTGTATATGGTAGAATGTGACAAAGACCCCTCATGTCTTAAATAAAGATCCTTCTAGCTGAAGGATTCTAAAGGCAAAAGATAATGTCATGTATTTCACCTCACATGTTGAGCTTACTAAGTTCAGGTTATGAACTACCCCTTGAAGGGTAGCAACAGCCTCCCCACCTGCCTCAGACAGGGAAAGGCAACAATGTGGATGCAGTTGCATCGTTCTGAATGGAAGAGCTGGGCACTCCCTCCCTCTATTAGCCCTCAACCTGAATATTTATCCCTAATCCATAAAGACTTTTGTTCAAGTATTTGATATTGTGGGATTTTCTAATATATGGTGGGAATCCATCTCAGATGTCTTGCAGTTTGTAGTTGTGACTATGCAGAATTAGCTGCATATCAGCACAGTAGAACTAACATGAGGTTATTGGTTGGAGTGCAAACTTTCAGTCCTTATTTTCAAGAGGAGGTATTGTATTCCAAGGCTTTACAGACAGCAGGAAATGGAAAAAGTCAGTTCCTTGTAAAGACTTTGCCATTTCTAGGGCAATTCTCAGAGTCAGCAAGCAGATGATCTAGTTTAAAGATTTCAAAGGGCTTAGGCAGCCTTAGTAAAACATCTAGATGGGTAGACCTTAGCTGCATGTTGTTGTAGCTCTCTGAATTAGTTAACATGCAATAGTTCTTTAATTTTCAGAGTACCAAGGTACCAAGCCCTGTTAAAGAGAACAGAAATCTGACATACAGTTGAAGCATCATTTTTCTAACTCTTTTTAGGGTTATACTATACAGTTGATGTACTTTTTGTGTAGTCCAGGAGCTGCCTGTGTGATTGCCACAGAGCTCTTGGGTATGTTTGCCTGTCTCAGAGATTTGTTCTGCTTGCAAATGTAATGTTTGTATTTTTCACCTTTTGCATATATTTTTAAATGTTCATTGTTATAGAATTGGGCAAGTTGCATCAAATAATTATTATTCATGTCTAAACTAGCAGAATGTCATTGCAGCAAGTACCAGACAGATCATGAGTAGAGGAAGACTGCATTTCTGATCAGTGTGAAACTTTGCCTGGAATGACAGACCTCTAACTGGTCATCAGGAGAGAAGTTCACAAAGCTGACCTTTCTAAAGGGTAGAGAGTAAATTTAAGTGAAAAGATTAATGTTAAAATGTTTGTGTCCTGTTCGCTATGTTTGTTCCATTGCACATGTAATATTTTTGCCATGGGTATTTTTATTCTATTCTTGCCACTTTCCATTTTAACAGTTGAACAACTGTGAGAGATAACTTACAATCCTGAAGTCATTTGACTTGTCGTCTTAAAGGGTATTTATACACTATAGCATTCAGGGAGCCCCCAGGCTACTTTAAATAGAGAGACTGCTTTTAGGATTAAGAAAAAAAAAAGGGAAGTTTAACCATATTCTGTATTTTTATATTACCACTAAAGACTGCATGAAAAGCAAATGGTTATGGCTTATGCTAAACACAAAAATGTGAAAAAGAAGTTTTACTCCTACAAGTACAAATAACTTTTATCCTCTTTTAATACTTGTCTGTATTAACTGTTTCCTGTAGACAGAAATGCTGCTTTTGTTATTTTATTGTTTTGAGGACAATAGGCTTTGTTCTGCACAGAAAAGAAAGAAAATATCTGTGGGTCTCCTAACAGCCTATTGAGATAATTTCTGTTAGGTTTTCAAATTCTAAACAATTTATAAAGGATAACAGAAATTTGAGGGTAATAAGAAGGAAAAAGAAACAAGCAATTTTAGTTAGTCTGAGAACTTGATAATAAAAGAAGCAAGAAATATTTGTGCATAATGAAACAAGGTATTTGAAAATATATACTAGTTATTGGCATGGATGGAAGAGGACATCATTGCTGAGAATCTTTAGAATGGTGATAGTCAGCAGAAAGGTCAGAATAAGCAGAGCTGAGTTTATACAGTAGTCAGATTTTGACCTTTAATTGCATCTCGTTTGCCAAATACAAGCATTGGATTACAAAATGCATGATGGAAATTATTTACAGGAGGCACATGAACCTATAGTCAGTCTTTTTTTTTTTTTTTTTTTTTTTTTTTTAATGTAGCAGACGTCTGGGTGGTTGTAACACGTGAGGGTGTGCTTCCCAGCACAACATCTGATTAGTCACTAATTTAGGAAGGAATGTCCTGGCACAGTTTTGTTGAAGCATGTGAGCCTATCAGCAGAATGACATATTATATTCTTTTAGGTGTTTCAACATACAGTTGAGTAAAACAGTTTGGCTGTTTTGAAACAAACGTTAGGGTATTCCTTCCCTGTGTCTCCTTTTTTTCCCCCTCTTATTTCTTATTGACAGAAGAGATGTTGCATGTTCACTTACAAAAATATATTTCAACTCCTTAATTATTATTTTGTTAATATTCAAAATGTCTTAGAGTATAAATAATGCTGAAGATCTATAAAGCTGTAAGTCTTTTATGTTACTTTGTTTTCTTCAGTGTAAAAATATGCTCATTATATTCTGCAAGTTTCCACACTCCTTGATTACAGATGATGAGAGATATTAAGGAGACCGTCTTAATAATAATTTTCAGAGATAACGGTTTGCTGTAGCTCAAAAACATGAAAGCTCTCTCAAGTCCACCTGAATGTTATGGCCACAGCACCATATGACACTTCCTTTCCCTAGCTTAGATTTTATATGAAGAGAATTATGCTCGTTGGATAGTTCAGCCTTTTTTCACTGAGTGCTTGGATTGGCAGTACCATTAATAGGTCACTGATGTAGTTGTGGCCGTTGAGGTTAATGTAGGTCAGTTCATAGTGAGGGGTAATGCATAAGAGAATATCCAAGTGAATATAAAAATACCCACTATTTGTGCTGGAACTATTCTGATAAATGCACTCACAAGTGATCCTGAAAAAGCAGTGAATAGTGGGATGGCCAGGTACCAAATTGTTCAAGAAAATGAAAATAAGGACCAACTATGAAGATTTTCAGAAGATTCTTACAGGATTCTTTCACAGTAAAGTAGCACCTGAAATTCAGTGTAGGCAACTGTAAAGTTATGCAGAAATACCAGTACAAAATTCACATGTGAAGTAACAATGTCTGAAGGTGACTGTAACCACTTATGAATAAGATGTCATCTCACAAAACCAGTGTTGACCAACAGACCAAATCTGCCGTTATGTATCAGTGAAACATACATGCAGGGCAAAAGTAATCACAGCCACATGCCACTCTTGTAAATCTGTTGTATGTCAAATCCTGAGTACCATTTGTGGTTCTGATCTGCTACCTCCCAGAAAAAGGTGCAGGAGAGAAAAAGCCCAGAGCAGAGCAACAAGGTAGGCAAAATATACAGAACTGTTTCCATATAAAGAACAAGTTAAATGAGGTAGGACTTTAGAAAAGAGAAAAGGAATAAATAATAGAGGTCTCTAAGTTACCATAAGGAACATGCCTTCTCTCTCATGCTGTTGGAATGAGGAGGCATCAAAATAGCAGGCAGCAGGCTGAGGAAAATAAAAAGATGTAATTAACCTTTAGACATCCTTGACATGTGATTGTTGTGGACGGTAGAACTATATGTGGATTTAAAAAAAAACCAAATTACAGGACAGATTTTTTAATGAGAATTTATTGAAGGCTATTAAATGAAAAATCACCACCTCTGGCTTTGATTGTTGGAGGTTCTGTTGTATTTCATGGAGGTGTCTTTATGTATTTTCCCATATTCTGATGATTAGGGTATCCCCATTTATTCAATTCTGGCCACCCTTGAAGACAGGGTACAGGGCTGGATGGAGCTTTAGCTGACCCAGTATAGCTGTTCTTGTTAAAAGTGTTAAGAGGCATTGACTTTGTATTCAGTTAAGTGACATCTTTAGGGAGCCTGGTCTTAGCCCCTTCCCCTTCAATCCTAGTTTAAAGATCTCTCAATCAGCCTTGCTACCTCCTGGGCCATAATCCTTTTCCCCCTCTATGTAAGGTGTACCCTGTCTGATATACACAAGCCTAGTGCCCTGTAAGCTGCCCTGGGGTCAAAGAACCTGAAGTTTCACCTGTACCACCAGCCCTGTAATCATGTATTTATCAGTCTAGTCCTCCTATTCCTTTTCAGTACATTCCCCTAGTCCTGAAGGAATTGAAGGGGATACAATCTGTGCCCCAACTCTTTTAACTTAATGCCCCAGTGCCCTGAAGTCTCTTTTAACTGCTCTAGGACTTCTTTCTTCAATATCATCTTCACCTACCTGGAACACTAATGAGGGGTAGCAGTCAGAGGGCCTCAGGAAGCCTCCTGGTTGCATCCCTTACCTGGGCCCCAGGCAGGCAGCAGACTTTCCTGTGGGTTGG
>NW_008653725.1:3344-8900 GCF_000695815.1 Acanthisitta chloris | reverse complement strand
GCAGGAAATCCCCTATAACAACCACCCTTCTTTTCTCCTTTTGGAGCTAGTTACAATTTGTCTGATTGGTTTAGTTTAGGGGACATCCTGGGCGATCTTTTCCCAGGGCCGCTGTTATTCTGACCATGAGTTTCTAGCACCAGGTATCTGTTGTGCAGGGAGATGTGGGGAGGGGAGGAAGGCCGGGAGAGGATTCGCCTGCTACCCTAAGCAGGGCCCTGCCTCCATTCCTCCCCATGTCCTAGATTCCTTTTGTTTTGTTGTGGAGAGATCTGAGGATCCTTTAGCACTTGAGGTTCATCTGGCTCATGCCTTTGCCTCAGTGCAGGAAGAGAATGGCTCCACCAGTCATTTCTTCCTCTGATGCCCTTATGCTCTGCAGCCTTTACTCTTCCTCTTTGAGTTGTTTGTACCACTATGTGGAGCAGATCATCCACCTGCTCACACCTCATGCAGGTGTTACCTCTGCTACAGTCTGATGCCATTGCCAGGTTCTGCCACTCTGCAGCCCAATACCTTGATCCCCATGTTTTTCCATGGTGGCTCTGTTTGGGTTGCCACATCTTCCTGGCACCTGCAGAGGTTTTAGCATCCTGCCAAGTGGAAACCATATCTAACCTCTCCTCCTGAGCTGAGCTGATAGGGGTGAGACTGCACCTTGCTGCTCGCCCTGCCTGCACAAGCTGCTGTGCAAACTGCCATGCCACGTCCTTCTGATGTGCCATGCCCTATTTGCAATGTAAATTGTATATTAATGTTTAAGTCTGAGAAATCCCAGAAGGGCACGTGAGATAGCTGTTGCCCAGTTTTAGACTGTCTGTTGCTACCACCACATTCTATGGAAGTTGCAAGGTCAGTGTATACCTTATGCCTCTTGCTTTTACGCATTTTTAGGCATGAGGTCAGAGTAATAAAATCAATCAAAGCAGTTATACCTGAGGTTACATCTTCAAAAAAAATACTGTTCTAAACATTTTGAAGAGCTTTTAGCTGAATACATGTGTAGCTTTTCTTAGAACATGAACTGAGACGTGTCTGAACAATTACTGTATGATCTGTGTCAGGGCTGAACCGAACAAAACTGTTCCCATTTTGAGTTCACCATAAGCAGACAATTTCCTAGGACGTGCACTTTGACAACTTCTGTCTGAACTGATTAGCTGAATTAGATATTTTTCACTATAATCGAAGTCTCAAAATGTGGGAATTCAGCTGAAAACTTCTTGATATGCTGAGAAACAGAAATAAGAAGTTTCTGAAAATGACGTGTAAATAGATTTCTTTTGTTGAAGCTTCAAATACTTTGCTCAAAATTCTTCCAGATGTACCTTGGAAAATACTTATGTCACAGTCAGTAATCAAATTTCAAACACTGAGGAGGAGGCTTTTTTTAAAGAAAAAAGAATAATTTTAGTATATGGAAATTAGTTTTCTGGGGGTTTCATTTTCTTTTTGCCTCTTCTTTGAGTTGAAGAGAAATGCAGGGTACCTGAAAAGTACTTGGAAAAAATATATATTCAAAGTGAGTATTTCCAAAATAAAGTTTTTGGGGTTTGATTTTTTTTTTTTTCCATGGTTTTGGTTGTTTGATTGTTGGGGTTTTATTAATATGAAAACTCACTTCATCATACTAAAGTAAAAGTCTGGGTGTTATTTTTTTTACCCTTCCTTATGTACAGGAACATCTATAGAAACACCCAGGGAGTTGGGCTCAATTATGCTTATGTGGGTCCCTTCCATTTGAGATACTTTGTGATAGGTATATCAGTAGAAAAGGTTTTACAAAGCAAAGAATGCTTTCTCATAGACATCTTGGAGATAAAGATTCTGAAGGGAACAGCAAAAGCTGTGATATATTGTGCATTTTACAGATTTATATAAATTTGTATGTGTTTATATATCAATAACTTCTAAACTGAAAGCTAAATTTTTCGGTCTTCTATCAGCAAATTGTAGTGTTAAAATGTACTTCCTACAGCTTAGAAAAAAGGTTTCTTTAGAAATCTTTAGGCATCCATAAAAAATGAGGGAAAATGAAGTTTTAGCAGTGATAGAAGCTACTGTTGTGCTGTGCAAAATAACATGGTCTATACATGTGTTCTAAACCACTTTATGAATTGAATAGAATTGAAATTAAATTTAATAGTAAAGGAACAGGGAAAGGAAAATTTGTCTTTTATACTTTGGGACAAAGTCTGGCTAACTGAAGTTAGTTTGACTTCCCAGCAGTGCTGTCAGCCCCGCAGCAAAATGTCATGTGTGCTATGTTCTCGAGGCAGGGTGAAGGTTATCAGGTGCTCAGCACTTCTGGCTGAGTGTTCTGGCAGTGCTCACACAACCAGTTCAGGGGATTCCTCTAAATCACAAATCAACATGTGCCCTTGATGACAAAGGGGTTAAGCTGCAGGTCCCTCACTGATCGTCATTCCTCTTCCGAATCTTTCTTGACTTGTACTAGCCCAATAGTCATTTAACTCTGTAGTTTTCTGGGGGGATAGGTGTGATTGCAGGAGGGGCCTGAGTTCTCTTTTGCAGTCTTGGCTGTCCCCTTGCCTCTTCTGTGGAGCTGTGTGGTGTTTTGTTGGCCTCCCATAGCTTTAAATTTGCAGTTGCTTCACAGAGGGCTGGATGTTAAAAGAGCAGAACAGTGGTGGTTTGACAAGTACTTGCTTTGGAGAAATTCTGTGAAGAAATTTGGCGCACCAGTCACTCCAGGATAATTCTGCACTCAGAATTAACCATCCTAGCTAGTCTGCAGTTGTGTACGTGTATGAATCGTGTGAAGTGTAATATTGCTTTCTAGAATGTATTTCTTGCTGCTTTTTCTCATTATTACCTATCTCACCCTTCTACATTGTTGCAAGTGGTATCATGTAGAAGTTTTGATATTAGCATTTAACAGGTTTATATGTCTCTTTCCTCTTTCATGCTGGTAGAGCTATAATAATGTGAGAGCAAAGCATAGTAAGAACTGTGGTGAGGGGTTCCCATATATTTCTAATATTTTGTTTAAAAACAAGCTGGTTGATCAGCATACACAAATACATGCCTTCTAAAATGGCATGTACTCTGGCATTTTATTCCCTGGTTTTGGCTTGAAACTACTTTAAACTTTGCTTCTATAGATTCACGTTACTGTTTTCATTACAATATATCAGATTTGATAACATGCTGTTACAAGTGTTTGAGATGGAAAGTGCTGACATGTAGTATGCAGGTTACCAGTTGTTCCATAGGTAAAAACTGTGGCCTTGAAACTGAGTCAGTTTGTGACAATTTAACAATCTTTTCTTTTGTCACAGTTGCACACTTTTATAAGCTACCACAGTGAGACTGAATAAAGACAATTCTAATGAAAAAAGCTCTTTTTAAAGGGAGAGAATATGATTCTAATTTTACCATCAGGCATGTTAGACACTGGAGACTTTATCTCGTCACTCAGTAAACAAACAAACGGATAATAAGTTGCTGTTGATAAACTAATGGTGCCATTTAGTCATCTCTCGCACTTTCACTATATAGGCATTGAAAAAGGCTGCGGCCCTTAAGGAATAAAAACGAGTGTGGTCTGAGTGTCCTAATTATCTTAGATCTTCTACATAGCTGAGTGATTTCTTATGTTCTTAATTGAACTACATATAGACTTGTCTTCTGAATATTCTAATTTTCTCGGTAGCTTGTTGGCAGTCTGTTTTTCTTGTGTTGTTTTCAGCTGTGTTTACTACTTTTATTAGGCAACATTGCAAAATTCTCGGGGTTGTGCTTTAACTCTTTGTATCAGCACTTTTGAAAATTACTTCAAGTCTTCATTCAAGCCAACTTTTTCAAAGCAAGCTGGTTTCATTATGTAGCTATCTTGCTGTTTGGGGTGCCTTTCACATATGGTTCGTGAGGTTTTGTTAGGAAAAGAAACTCATCAGTGAGAAGATACAGATTCAGATTTCTACAAACTGAAACAGACAGGGGGATGGGCAGGTTTCAAAACCCTGAGTAGCATGTGTGCATAGAGAAAAAAACCTGCATTTTAATGTGACTTGACCGAATTACAGATCATGATTATAGATGGACTAGTACATAGGTACCTTTGTAGGTCTTTGGGTAAATAAGAAATGCAGTGTAATAAGCCAAATAATTTCATGAAACAGTATGTAAAAGATGTCTTGAAAATTTTGAAAAAATATTCAGTTACCTTTAGAAATTGCTCAAATCATTTCTAGGTGGGTTTGGTTTTTTATTTGGTCTTTTTTTCCCCCCCTCCAAATATTTGTTTCTTTTATAGCTGTTTAACAAGATCCCATGGCCAAAAAGTCCCAGAGCAGTTGAGATTTTCACCCTTAGTGGTAAGATCTTCTACCTTCCTGTCTCCAGCTCTTCTCTGTTTGTCACACAAATCCAGCATGATCTGTCATATTTGTATGGAGGAAGATTTGCTGTCTTCATGTGACTAAAATGTAATAATTTGCTTTTTAAACTGCAGTTGAAGTATCTCTTACTTCCTTTAACTCCTCTTTCTGCTTGTGTTTGAAACTCAGAACTACTCTCATGCACCGTGGGGCATTGTTACACATGCTTTGTGACAAAACACTAAAATCTCACAGTGAAAATTCACTGCTGCTGATACAAATCAGGCTTTGCTGTCTGTTGGTAGTCAGTTTGCTTTCATACTCAATTTTTTGATTCTTAAAAAATATATATTCATGTGCTTTGTTCTGCCCAGTAAACGTTTCTCGCATGCAGTATCTTGTTTAGCTTTTTTGAATGTTGCATTACTTTTTAACGTCAAAACTGAATGCTGTTTTGTTTGGGTTTTTTTCTGAATATACAGCTCATGATTTAAAAAGTGTTTTAACAATTAGTTATTTCATCCAGGTACGAATACGAATCCTGCATAATATGCAGAATTCCATGAAGAGAGAAAAATTTTCCTGAGCACTTACATCATTTGCTTTTTTTGCTCTTTGACTGCTGAAACACTGTTTCCCATTTTATTTTTTTTGGCCAATCCCAGTTACAGCTAAGTACCAAACTCTGTACTGTGTGTAATAGGTGTCCTCAGCTTTTTAAACACACTGCTTACCAGCTTGTGGCTACACCTGGTATAATACTCCAGCAAAGAACAGACCATGTTGAGCAGGCCCTTTTTGATGAGTTTTCATTGATGCTTGTATGAAAGAAAGGCTTCCTCTCTTTTAAAATAAGCCTCCTGTGTATATCTTGTATTGAGAGATCTCAAAGTTAAGTAAATATAGTAAGCATTTGTAGTTTGAAGTCAGTTTTACATAGAAAGAAGTGGTGGGTATCATTCAGCAAATTTAGACACTGAAAACATGGGAGAATTGGGCATGCCGTTCAAATTGATGAAACAGGGTAAAACATAGACTTTTGTGTGCTTACAAATACATAAATGTACACATGCCTGCAGACACACACACACACGTGATCAGTATATTCAATTTTCTATATTGAAAAAGTGGGGGGGAATGTTCCATTTTGGGGGACTTCATATATGTTATTAATATGGTTTTATTCTGTAGCAGAAACAGGCATTTCAAATGA
>NW_008653725.1:1742-3326 GCF_000695815.1 Acanthisitta chloris | reverse complement strand
ACATCAAGCATAAACCATGTACAAAGGATAAAATGCTGGACTTTCCATGTCTTCTGGGAATACAAACTAAACTAGATGGGAGTGTGATTTTTTTTTAAAAATTCTTTTTCTGTCAGTTGAGGTTTTTTAGATCTTAAGTTTGCAATATGGTGTCCATTATTTTTTCAGCCACATTATTAGAAGTGAGACTCATTCATAGCTGAATAATTACAACAGGGTTATACATTGAAAGCACTGTCTTACTCTGCTTTTAGATGAGGAGAGACGTGGAAGGCAGCAGTGATTGTGACTAATTTTGGAGCTGCCTGGTTAGCTAAAGTGTGCCACAGGCTGACTCACTGAAATCTGAAAGCTCATGCCTGGCTGGGACACATCATCTCCCACGCAATACCAGATGATCCCACCTGCACTCCACATGGGCAGCATGCTTTCAGCTACCTCCTGAAACCCTTGAGCATCTTCAGTATCTTCTGAGTATATAAAACAGTGCATGTGACACTGTTTCAAATCCTCTCAGCTATTCAGTAAGGCTACTTCCTTGTCTCTGGCAAGAACATAGCTTTCAATTCCCTTCTTGTGCTGAAGACTTCTGCAGCCTCTGGTGTGTGCCTGTAAAAGGAAGGTGTCTGTAGTGTTTGGGGAAAAGGTCATTTTCTTGATAATTGTGATACATGTTCATTCCAAATCTGTACTCAGCAAGAGCAAAACTGGTAAGATTCCCTGATGAAGCAGTGTGTCAGGCTGGCATTTGATCTGTGTGCCAGCACATCTTTTGGTGTGTCTTAATACCTGACAGTAAAGAGAGCTGTTACTCAACCGCGCTCAAGGAAGTTTTCAGAAAGCTCTAGAAGAGGTCTGCTTAGTTGAAAACAGGGTGATGGAGGTTAACAGAAGTAAGAAGGATTGATTCTTAAAGTTATCCAAATACCATAAAGAAGACTAGGTACTATAGAAAGCTGTGTGTAAAAATGTGGTAACGAGGCCCAACAGACTATGAGAAACAACTCTCAAAAAGTGTGTAAATAATAGTATGCACTCACTGGGAGTAACTGTGTACATTTGTGGTCTCTTGCACCTTAGATTGGTTATAGCAAACATAGGAAGAGTTTGCAAAAGAGCAGTGAGGATGTTTGAGGGCACAAAAGAGTTTATCTCCATGAAACAGCTGAGCAAAATGGGGCTTTTAAAGCTGAATGAACTGGCCAAGAGCAGGACAGTGTTGATAGAATATTTTTTCCACTTGGTCACAAAGCCAAGGGCTTCCCTGTGCCATTCAGAAGTAGTAGGGCTAAGGGGAAGATCTCACTGTAAGGTGGAAGTGTTGTTCTTTCTGTTGAGGATCCAACGGAGCCAAGAGGAGGGAAAAATTTAGAAAATGCTGCATGTGAGAAGTGAGAGAGAGACAGCAAGGCTGGAAGATGGCAGCTCAAGCAAAGAGGTTGCTGAGAGGAGCACAGATTAGTCATGTGAGGTGGGGCCTCAGAGGCAGCAAAAAGGAACTTGGAAGGGACAGAGATGACTGACCCAAGTCCACTGCAATTCAAAAAGCTATAGCATTAGCTGCAACTAAGCAAGGAAGTAAGA
>NW_008653725.1:0-1726 GCF_000695815.1 Acanthisitta chloris | reverse complement strand
AAAGAGCTTTTACTTCCTCAGTTCAGTCATTTCTAGTCACTTTGAGTTTTCTGTGCTGAAAATGTTTAAAACTGATTTTTAGCAATGGTAATACCAGGTGAGCTATTTTTTAAGCAGTTTCACCTTTCAATTTTGCAGTCTCATAAAAAGAAATGTGGTAATGGTCTTCAAAAATGATAAATCACTGTGAAAGAGAGTTAACTATTACCTGCCTGTTCCAGTGTAAGACTTCTTAGAAACCAGTTGAAGTGGCTAGATCAGAGCAAACAAATATGGGTGGGGTTTTTTTGGGTTCTTTGTTTCCAAACAGTATGCAGTTAAGCTGCAGATGACCTTGCCACAAGGTGTTACAGGTGTTATCACAGGATGGAAAACTACTGACAGCTAAAAATATAGGCATCACTGCTGGCTAAGGAAATCCACAAGCCACAAATTGGAATCTGGAAGACTATCTGGAGAAGGCAGCAATGCATTTTTTCCTTTGACTACTCTTCTGAACCCAGTAGAAGATGCCAGAAACCTTTCAGCCTGATTCAGTACAGTACTTTTGTCACCTGTTGCTGTTCCACCCAAGTGTTCTTGGAGAGGTCATTTCATCTTGTGCAGCTGAGAAACAGTCTGGAGCCCAATCTGCTGGAAACCTCTGGGCGGGCCAATATAAGCTCTAATTCCCTTGGGTGCAGAAGAGTTCAGAATGATCCAAAAAATGAGACGAATTTTCAAGATAGTCTTCTTTGTGATACTAAACAAAGTACTTGTGTGATTACAGTTCTGCTAATTATGCGCTCATGCTGCTCTGGAGGCTGATTTGCAAAAGTGATGAGCAGTGATACCAGTAGAAACTAGTCTTGGGGTATTGAAGTGTTTTATTAATGTTCTACTTCCAAGTTAATAGGTCCTTGACATTTCAGATAGGTACTCATTTAGTAGATAGTTTTGAACCTAATCTTTCCAGGCCCTGCTTATGAATAAGTAAATAAGGTCATTTATCCTCTTTACCCCATCGTTGGCTGGGAAGGCTTCTAAGGAATTGTAAAAGTAAACAGCTGAGCACTGTGTACAGAGTGTGGCAAAGAAATAAACAGTCCCAAGTTGTCCTGAAAGAGTTTGGAGTGTGTCAAGTTCCAAGACTGAAATACAGTAACAGATATGATACTGAAAGCTTTCCAGCTTCTGCGTGTGATCATCAAATGCATTAAAATGGAATATTTTGTAAAAAGGCATTTTGCATAGAAAATGTGTGTGGCTGCACAAGACTATAGTGCAGTGCATGTAAACACAAGCAACTCAAGTTGCACAAGGGGTTTAATTTTGTTTGCTTTTATTTTTGATGCTGCATTTAAATTTTGAATGATGCTCTTATGTGTTTGTAGATTTCAGTTATTTCTTTTGCTTCTTTTTCTAATTAGAAGACTTAAGAATTTTGATCTGAAAATGAAGCTGTCAAACAAAATCATTTTATTCATTAGCATTTTTTAATTTAGCAGCTCTGTTATTTCAGGGTAAGCTTGAAGAAAATTCAGCTCTTAATTATTTCAGCTCTAACTGTCAGAAGTAAAGAAAAAAAAAGAAACAAAAAAAGAGGCTTGTATTGGAAATGCAGGTATTGATGACCATGGAAAGTCTCAGTTGTAGGGCAGGACAGTTATTAATATCTATATATTGCATTGTATAATTTAGAGGACTTTACTGGTTTTAGTAAGAAATGTATATTTATATATAAATA
>NW_008653724.1:3632-5021 GCF_000695815.1 Acanthisitta chloris | reverse complement strand
GTTGATTCTATGATTCAATGATTCTATTTTTAAGGCTCCCCATGTGACCGCTGGGTCTTGAAAAGCAGGTTTTGTAGCAACATGGCATTCCAGAAAGAATCAGATCAGACAATGGAACTCATTTCTGAAACAAACTCATAGACACTTGGGCTAAGGAACATGGCATTGAGTGGGTATATCATATTCCCTATCATGCACCAGCCTCTAGAAAGGCTGAACAATGTAATGGACTGTTAAAATCCACATTGAAAGCAATGGGTCACGGAACTTTCAACCATTGGGATACCCATTTAGCAAAGGCCTCCTGGTTAGTCAACACCAGGGGATCTACCAATAGGGCTGGCCCTGCACAGTCAATATTTTTGCATACTGTAGAAGGGGATAAAGTTCCTGTAGTGCATGTTAAGACTATGCTGGGGAAAACAGTGTGGATTATTCCTACCTCAAGAAAAATCAAACCCATCCAGAGGGTTGCTTTTGCCCAGGGACCTGGGTTCACGTGGTGGGTAATGCGGGAGGATGGAGAGGTCTGCTGTGTGCCTCAAGGGGATTTGATTTGGGGTGATAATAGCCAATTAATTGAATTTTATGATGTTAATGACTATATGACACTGTGTATTATCACATCCATGATGGCTACATGTGTGACATTTCACTGAGCACCTCATGACATCTATCCCAACCACCAGTATTCTGGGGATCCAAACCTGACCTCCCTCTGATTGTCGCACCAGGGAAGAATGAGTTTTGATAAACTGAACAAGCACAGCAGTACCAGAATCAGGAGTGACTTAAATATGCAACATGCCGCAACCTCACATCATCTTTCTTGCTTGGAAGACAGTCATTAAAGATGAAGGCCAAAATCATGGTCTGAATGAATTCAACAAACATTTAACAGAGATTTTACCTAGACTAAACAAATACTATCAACATAAATAGGGAAGATGATGGAATATTGGAAAGTGTGGAACTTGGCATGATGTAAATGGTATGGAATAGGGGTGGAATGTGCTGGTTTCAGCTGGGATGGAGTTAATTTCTCAGTAGTTGGTACAGTAGTGCGTTTGAATTCAGAATGAGAACAATGTTGATAACACACTGATGTTTTGGTTTCTGCTAGGTTGTGTTTATTTTAAATTAAGGACGTTTTCTTTCTTGTGTCTCATGGTATGCCAGTGAGAAGGTACACAGAAGAAACTGGGATGGAGCATAGCTGGGACAGGTGACCTGAACTAGTCAAAGGGATATTCTACACCATAGAACATCATGCCCAGTATATAAACAGGGGATGGGCTGATCTGGGTTCGGGAACAGGGGCTGTCATCAGGCCATGGGTGTTGAACAATTGTGTTGTGCATCTGTTGTGGTTTAACCTCAGCCAACCTT
>NW_008653724.1:0-3545 GCF_000695815.1 Acanthisitta chloris | reverse complement strand
AGCAAAACAAGGAATTAATTCACTGCTTCCCACAGACAGGAGGTGTTCAGCCATCTCCAGGACAGCAGGGCCCATCACGCATAACGGTTCCTTGGGAAGACAAATGCCATCACTCCAGATGTCCCCCCTTCCTCCTTCTTCCTCCCACCTTATATGCTGAGCATGATGTCATATGGTGTGGAACATCCCTTTGGTCAGTTTGGATCACCTGTCCCAGCTGTGTCTCCTCCCAGTCTCCCATGCATCCCCTACTTCCTTGCCAGCGTGGCAGTACGGAAAGCAGCAAAGGCCTTGACTCTGTGTAAACTCTGCTCTGCAATAACAAAAAAAATCTCTGCATTATCAACTCTGTATTCTGCACAAAACCCAAACATAGCCCCATACTAACCTCTGTGAAGAAAGTTAATTCTACTTCAGCTCAAACCAGCACAGCATCGCTGGTTTTTTGTTGGGTTTTTTTTCCTTTCCCATTTTATTATCCATTAGTATTTTGTCTCATTTTGTTCTCAATTATTAAACTGTTCTTATCTCAACCTATATATTTTACTTTTGTTTCTCCTCCCATTCCACCAGGGTGCGTGGTTCTTGGCTGCTGGCAGGGGTTAAACCACGACACTTGGGATAAACACGATTTAGGAAGATTCCAAAACATCGGTACATTATCAACATTATTATCATTCTGAATCCAGTACAGCACTATACCAGCTACTGAGATGAAATTAACTCTATCCCAGATGAAACCAGGACACCATTCATTAAATATCCTTGGATAGCAAGAGATGGTCACAGTAAAGAACATAAAATGGATTATCCCATCATTTTGACCCAGTTCGAGATTGAACCAAGTTGTTTTTTCTGATCTTTTACAGGTGGAAACCTAAAACTGAAGGGAAGGAGAGAAAACTCTTCACATGATTTATACCACATTATGTTTTGCTATTTTATTTGTAGGAATAGTTGTAGCTTTGATATATATGTTTTGCCCTTTTTATACACGTGACTGTGTGTCTGCCGCTGAGACTGGGAAGTCAACCTCGGGGAACAGAAGTCATAATTTTACAAACCTTGTATAGGAATTAATTTTGCAGTTTACACATCTTTGGAATCAAACAGACCAGGGGATTTGTGTGGCTCTCCCTGTGTCAGCAGAGCAGGGCCTAATATTTTTTGTAACCCCCACAGATCTGTTGATCAATTTAAGTGAACCCCAACTTCGGAAGCAACCTTATACTTTTATCCCTGCACTATGGTGGTTAAAAGGTAAATTGCCTTTCAAATGGAAGACCCATTACCTATTGATTGAGGAAAAACCTGAGGCTGTGGAACACCCCCAGTTCCCGCACTAAGTAGGACGTGACGATACATATTTTGTGTATTATAATAACAAAGAAGGATTTCAGGATCGGGATACGTGTAACACATCACATCCAGAAGTCAATGTCTTACTGAACTCTGGGGAGATTGGCATACCTGGGGTGATCAGGGAAGGTACAGTAGTACCAGGGGTGTATTGAATTCCAAAATCCGTAACTAATCAGGATCCTTGTCAATCTTTCACTTTTGATCCCATTTCTCACCCATTATGACAACCGGATTGCTATGAAGTACCATATACTCTAAAGGTTAATTGATCACAGTGTATAGAATTACTCAGCAGGGCAGGATCATTACCTATAGATTCTTCCAATTATATATGGATGTGGTCAAGAGAGAACCCTATTTTAAAACCTTTGAAGTATGTGAACATACCCCCTCAACAAACTCATTGACCCTTGTTCCAGTGTGCAAAGGCAATCAATTGTACTATGGGACCTGGAGATCCCCTTGAGACTTGACTGATTGAGAAAATATGCATCTTAATATGTGATATGTGTATCTGTTGGGGATATCCACCTATGGGGTTTAAAAATCAAGACCCACTATGGCTCATTTCAAGACATACTGGGCCCACATTCAACAGATGCAGTATTGTGGAATCCCTCACACCCACTAGTCATTAAAGAATATTCTGATCCTGTCATCTCCCCAAGTATACTTGATAGACCATAATGACACCTGGACTTGCAAGACAAGCAGCAATCCTCCACCACTTGGATTAGCTTGGGGATGCTCTGATGGAAAGTTTTACTCATAGTTGAGCCTAACTCAGCACACTGGTCTAAGGTGCAGGACAGTACTCCCATCTATTTGCCCAAATTGTGTCATTCATTATTCAGTGGTAGGAAGGACACAGCAGGAGCTAAGCTCTCCTGAACACAGCTGAGAATGGATCAATAATATACTTGCCCCTGATTATTATATGATGGGGCAAAAGATGGCTTTGGGGCTTAAGACAATTTTTGCACCTTATATAGTTACCAGGCAACACCAATGGGCCCTGGAAAATATTACATGGCAGGTACATGCCCTCAGTAATTGGACCAGGTATGCATTTGGAGAAGTTAACTTCTCCAAGTGTCAACAATGGCTTTACAGAATCGGTTGGCATTAGATATGTTATTATTAAAAGAACAAGGGGCATGTGGAATGTTAAATCTTACTGAAACTGAATATTGTATTACTGTCCACAATGCAACAGCATCAATTGAAGAAGCCCGAGCCAAAATGAAGGAAATTGCTGATCAAACATCAGAACTTTTCCAATCACTCCAACCCACAGACTGGCTTCAAGGAATTAACCCCACTTCCTGGCTGATGTCCATACTCTGATCCTTGGGATTCATGGTCTGGGGGCAGTGGTAAATGAGATTTGGGTCGATTATTGCAATTGGATTTGTATTTTTAATGACTGGGATAACTATTGTATGCTACATGATTACTCATATTATTTCTTCTCCTGCTTCTGTCTTTTCTCCTACTATCCACTATGCATGTATCACCCCCATGGACAGCCCATGAACTGAGGAATAGTCCCTGGAGGATGGTGTTTGACCCACGGGGAGGGATAAGGAATTAAAGACCACAGTTGCCTGTCTCAAACACTGCTAAGGAAAATAAACCACCATAGCGAGAACGTGAGATAAACAAGGAATTTATGACTGGATGGCACCAATTCCAGACATGGAGGAGACAAGATTTGGTTAGCACATCCCGGCATAAAAAGTTCTGCTGTGATAAACTGTGTGAAAGGGAGCAACTGCTCATACACATATCATCGGTCAAAGTTATGGGATAGATGGCATCTGTGACCACCAATACCACCCAAAATCTTGGGGGAAGCATGCAGATGAAGGCACACCCATCCTCACTTCACATGTAAATCAGGAATACACCTCCACTGATACCTGGAATTTGGACTGCATAAAGGTGGCACCCCCAGACAAAAAATTTGGGACCCCCACCACCAGAAGAACAATCCCAGGATCCCCACCATCAAGAAGCCCAGGGTGAAGAGGGACCAACAGAACAATATTGGATCCGACTCTCTCTCTCCCTCTGTCTCTCACTCCCTGCTCTTTTCTATTTCTTTATCTCTACCTCACATTTATATTTAAAATAAAATAAAACTCATATTATTATTATATAATTATATTATTAGCGTGTTG
>NW_008653723.1:359-1522 GCF_000695815.1 Acanthisitta chloris | reverse complement strand
CGACACCCGCCGCCTCCGCTCGCAGCCCGTGCTCCTGGCACCATCTAGGGGCTGCGGGGACAGGCACAATGCCACGGCTCCCACGCGTGGGACCGCACTGTCCCGGCACAGCCAGCAGCCCCGGCGTGGTGGGACGGAGGGGGAGCAGGGGGCACTCCTGACAGCACCCTGTGTCACCGGGGGAGCCCACCACGGTGCTGCTGTGCCAGCCTGGCAGGGACAGCCGTGCCAACACGGGACAGAGACAGGCTCAGGGACAGGCTGGTGACAAGCAGGAGGGTTCAGGGGCACGGAGCTCTCCCCTCCCCAAAAGTGCAACCCACATTGAATCAGGGCAGGACGGGGAGAAGCCTTTGGCTACAAGCCACAGGTATCTGTCCCTTGCGTCCCACGCAGGGAGGAGCGGTGGCCCTGCATGGTGGGGACCCTGGGTCATCACACTGCCACGATGGGCTCTCCCTCCCTGGCTGAAAATGACCAACTTGTGACACCTGTGGCCTGGCACCGGTTGGATGCCTCCAATGGCCTCCAGCCCCGAACTGGGCTGTGGGACAGGAACCCTGGGAATTCTGTGCACCTCTCCAGGCAGCAGCACCCACAGCTAAGGCCCCTCTCAATCCCTGGTCTGCCTGTCCCTGCGCCCGGGCATCGACTCACGGGAACGGAGATCCAAACCCCATGATTTGCACCAAACCAAATCCTAGGGCTTCCTGCACACCGGGAGGAAGCACAGACTGCCTGGATGGTCCCACACCCACAGCCTGCGGGTGGCCATGAGTCCCCCCAGGCCTCGTGGTGGGCACCCAGTGCCAACTCCTGGCTGGGGCGGGTGGGAGCTTTGTGCTGGGGATGGCAGTGTGGGGCAGGAGCTGGCAGTGGCTCGGTGCCATAGAGGAGCAGTTGGGCACAATGTGTGCCAGCATTCACACCTCCATCCCTGCCGGCTGCCCGGCTAATTCCGGCACCGGCACACTCTCCTTGGCTGCTGCTCAGCAGTGATGATGGAGAGGAGATTTTGGGGAAGGGGGAGGCGAGCGCTGGTGCTGCTGCCAAGAGGGCCCAGCCTTGGGGAGCCTTGTGGCTCTCCTTGGGGACCCTCCAACTGTGCTGGCCCCCAGCACCGGCCAGCCAGGGGAGAGCAGAGAGTGGCCCAGGGACCCGCC
>NW_008653723.1:0-241 GCF_000695815.1 Acanthisitta chloris | reverse complement strand
TCCTGGAGAGCTGCTGCCAGGGAAGCACATGCCAAACACACACACACGTGCTGTGCACAGCCTCTCCCGGCCTGGTCCAGCCCAGCACGGCACAGCACTGGTTCCAGACTCCTCCAGCCAGGAGAGGATGCACCTGCTCCAAAGGAAACTTTGGCACGGTCCATGCCAGACACTGTCCCACAGCCCAGCTCGGTGCCCACTGTGCCTCACCACGGGGTCATGCCATGTCCCCACCAGCAGT
>NW_008653722.1:613-20502 GCF_000695815.1 Acanthisitta chloris | reverse complement strand
AAGGGACTGCAGGGCCACCTGCGGGGACACGAGGCCATCAGGGTCCTGCCAGCCCCCTGCCAGCCCCTTCCTCTCCCTCTCCCTCTCTCTCTCCTCGGCCGCCAGGCTCCGGCTGGGAGTGTGCTTCCCTCCTGAAAACCCGCTAGGTTCCTCCCGTTAAAATGCCATACTTCGGCCGCCGCGTGCTGCCTGTTTGTCGCTGCTGTTTGTCGCTGCTGTTTGTCAACTGTTCCAACCCATACCATCAGTTCCATCCCAGGAAAGATGGGGGAAGCTTGAAATAGTCCGAATTAGTTTTGTTTCAGGGTGTACGTAATCTTCTGGTGGCTTTTATGTTTCCCCAGAGAAGCTCTTGGGGAACAATTGTTTCTTTCCACGCTGTACTTTTGGTCTCGAGTTAAAAATATGATGATTTAGACTGGAGATTTAAAGGTTGAATGTAACTAAAGACGAGGCACAAATTAAAGCTGGAATATGCACGACCCTTAAATAGGCGGAACAAAAATGTAAATGATTTTGTGAAGCTAAACCAATAGTTTTTGCAATCATTTTGCAATTTTCCTAGAGTTTTTATATCATCTAAAGACTGAATATGGATCCTGAAACTGATTTAAAGAAGCAAGTAAACCCTTTCTACTGCAATGTAAGTATTCCTTACTGAAAGTTGTAACTAATACAAAATAATTTTGGTGGACCACAGTTGGACTAAACCAAGTGTGAATGTTTGGTTTTATTCCTCTTGAGCAAAATTAATAAATAGCACTGGAGTTGAACTTTTGTGGTCTTTGTCATGTTTGGCTTGGATATGTGTCAAGAACCAACTGATTAAAATGAATAATTTTAATAATACTATGTTTCTAAATAAAGGCATTTTTTTAAGCAGAAGATTAAACTGCAGCTCCTGTTCAGAAAAAAAAGGTCCAAATTTCTCTGGTTGTCAGGTTGTTTTTAAACACATTGGGTTTTTTAGAGAAGAAAATATTTGGACTACTGTCATTTATTCACATGAATTTATAAACCTAGTCTGCTCCTGTTCTGAACTGGCTCAAGAATAAACTAACTGTGACTGGAATACTTCATGAGTGAGTGAGGCAGGCCCTAAAGTGATCAGTGTAACTGTTAGTCTGGATGAAGCTCTGAGGAGAGCTGGCTCACCTAGAGAGAAGTACTGGCTGGTTACAATTGTCCTGTGCCTCTGGTACCTCACTTGGTGAATAGTGTGTGAGGAAGATCTTGGATCCGTCTTTACTGAGCCACATATACAAAAAAATGTTATGAGATAGCTGCAGATCTCTGGAGACGTGAAATTTTTGTGTGATGTGGAGATTCCTGTTTGTTCCACTGTACTTTGGGTGGTCTTGGAGCCTCATTAAGAAAAGTTCTAGGAGGCTGCTTCACTTTGCCTTTGGAGGAATGGTGCTTGTGTAGAATTTACATATACTGACAGTTCAATAGTAGATCTGTTTTGATATCGGTGGCATTTTATTTCTCTTGGTTTGTGTGCAATGCTAGAAATACTTCTCTTTAATCTAGATTTGCAAAATCTGGTGTGCTTCTGCATTAAACTTGCAGACTCACTTCCTTGGATTCAAACACAAGATGGTAAGATCAGTTTTTGAATGCCCCTTTTGCCAGATTTTGCATATTTATTTAGCAACAGAATATGGGTTTGAAGTCTTAGTTTTTAATGTAGTGCTAAAACATACAGTTTCAGGTATTTAATTAGTTTTTGCTATTTTATTGTCTTGTTTACTGCAATAAAGTAGAACTTGGCTTTTGTACATTAGTGCTGTCAGAAAATGTTGTTACAACTTTGTGTCTAGTAAAGGCAATATATGAGAATACCTGGCTGTTAATAAATGCAGAATGGAATTACATAAATCATAGACAATCTCAGAAAAAAATGTTTGTCTCTTTCAAGTTTCATGTAAATACCTATTCACCTGAGATAGTCTAATGGTGATGGTGTTAATGTAATTTATTTTATAAATAATAAAACCTTTACATTGTTGTTTTTTGAATCTGAAGTGTCTTTCTTCCTTGTTGGTTGATGACTTGGTAACTTAGGTTGAAGAAGCATTGAAAGCTCATGGCATTGGTAAGTGCAGGATTTTTTACTTCATGCTATATTCTGTACAAGCATCTTTCACTCCACCTCAATGTAGAATTCAAGACCTTAGAGATCTATAAGATTTAAAATGTATTTTAAAATACTGTTCTTCATAAAGTATGTAGAAATACTACATATACTTTATATTTAGTTTTTAAAAGAGATGATTAAAAATATCTTAATTAGCTGAAGGAAAATACTTTAAAAAGGTTTAATATGTCATTAAACATTCCCCAGGTCTTTATGAACTGGTCTAGTTCAAGAAGGAATGAACTACATTCATGATATCCTACTTCAATTTCATGATGCACCAAAATGTATTCACAGGTTTCTACAGTGCACTGCTCCTAAAAGTTGTTTTCAAAGTTGTTGTCTGAGTTATACATAGTCATTGCACCAACTCAATCTGGGAATTTTTGTTTGGACTGTAAAGGAAATTTAAGTGACTAAATATTTAGCAGCTGGGTGCTGCTGAAATGAATGCCCTGAAATTACTGGATGCACTGAGATGTTTGGAGACATTGAACTTGACTGGTTTTCCTCTCTGCCTTCTTCGTTGAATTGCCTGGAACTAAATAACTTTCTCATTGTTTGGTGTGAGTGGTTCTTGCCCAGCTTTTGCTAAAAAAAAAGCCTCATAGGACATTCAAAACTAAACATGGCTTTGTTTTCTAATGTCAAGAAAAGCTCAAAGAGTTTTCTTTAAAAAGAAGACTGTTGGCATGCCAAGTTTTTTTATACTAACAATTTTATTTCCACTTTGTTTGGTTTTGGATTTTTTTTAGTCCAAACAGCCAGTGGCTCAGGGGAGCAAGTGAAAACACCTGTAAAACTTCCTGATTATGGTAAGAATGCTCCCTCCTCCCTCCCCCTCCACCAAATAAAGGGAAAGAAACAAAACATTTTGAGCTACAATGTCA
The DNA here is from genome assembly GCF_000695815.1 of Acanthisitta chloris. Taxonomy (NCBI): domain Eukaryota; kingdom Metazoa; phylum Chordata; class Aves; order Passeriformes; family Acanthisittidae; genus Acanthisitta; species Acanthisitta chloris. The sequence goes on along the minus strand of NW_008653722.1, from coordinate 17,472 downwards.
CAAGTGATGTGTAGACCTTAGCAGGTCATTGGGAATTCACTTCTGATCATTGGAGTTTCCATCTGCAGTAATGTTTTGTGATTATACTTAAAATGATACTGGCAAACTAAATGCTTTAAAAAGAGTGAACACAGGATTGGGATATGATGTTTTATAGTAACTGTGGTGTGGGACCTTGTATCAACAGGGATTCATTTGTGTGTGAACTTTTTACAGTGCAAACTGAGCCAGAGAGGTTTCATGGACAGACCTTGGAAGAACAGCTTAATATGTGTAAAGATTCAGAACCTGCACTTGGTGAGGGCTTTTACTACTGTAGTTCTTTGTGCATGTTATGTTTACCTTTAAAGAGTATGGATTAAAGTCTAAAATTAGGTAATGCACGATAAAATTTTCTTCTAGCTACACTGAGTACCCAATAGTAATGGTATGGAAGTGACTGAACTTAGTGACAAAATCGTTGGATTTGGCCTGGGATAATATATTTGATTAGAGTAGATACCACCCATTGAGAATATTCTCTAGAAACAATCTGAGGTTATATGACAGAAATGAACTTTGACTTAAATGATCAGTACAGTTCTTTGCAATTTAACTATCCATCCTGTGGAGGGAAGGGAGATAGGAGTGGACAGGAAAAATAACTGAAGTGACATATATTAAAATGCATTCCATTCTACATAGTTACAAAAGAATTATTGGTATTTTTATTTTTAGATTTCTTTTTAAAATTGTTGAATCCTCTGTGCTAAACATAAAATACTCAGTTTTGTACCTTTGGTGTTGAGGAGGTCTGGACACCCAAAAGACATAAAATAACTGGTGGCTCTAAAAATCTTGATTCATGTATTTGGTATGGAGGGGTAATCTTTTTTCCTTTAATGTCTCTTTTGTAAGTAGCACTGATGATTTGTTTCAGCAAACATCAAATTTTCTAAGTTGTTTTTTTAATCAATGCAGGACTTAATTATATAATAGAATACAGATCCAAAGGCAGATCAAAAGACAATTTCCCTTTTCTCTATGAATGTCAACTGTGCCACTGTAAAACAGGACTGAGTAACATGTTCATGCATGTGTGTGGTTCCAAGCACAGACTGGCATACTTGGTAAGCTCTTTTTGTTTGTTTGCTTTAGTGTAATGATTTAAGGAGAGAACTTCCTAGTCATGTTTTGATTAAAATAAAATAAAATTAAGGTGTTGCATAAATTTGGTGAAAATACATGTGTTTGTATTGCAGCTGTGATTAGGTGTCCATCACTGATGCTAAGTTTTGGGTTTGTTCTGTTTTGGTTGACCAGTGATACCAATAATGAAATCTATAGTTAAAATTGACCAGAATTAGGTTTTTGACTAATTTTTGTGCTATCTAGAAGAACTGGATCAATGAAAAAACTGTTCCATCTTTCAGATGCTTTAGATTAAAAGGAATATAATTATAAATGAACATGATACATACTGGATAGAGGCCATGACTTGGAATCAGGGGGAAAACCCCAAACTTGTGTTTCTCAGGTTTGTGTCTGGACAAGCCATGTAAGTTCTGTTGCCTGTTTTAGAGCAATCTGCAAAGCTCTCAAGGTTTATGTCAGCCCACAAACGTTTAAATATGTTATATTTTAAGTGTGTTTAGAGAAATGAGGCTGTCCAGTCTCTGAATGTTTGTTTGACTGTATTTGTCAATTTGACTGTATTTTAAAAAAACTGAGAAAGCAATATTCTGAAAAGAATTTTGATACTTCCCATAAACATTGCTCAAACATATCTCAAAGCCATAGAAAGTTGACTTCATATAGCATTTTGAGGCAGTTTTAGAGCTAATGTTATTGGGTGTACTGCAATGAATCTGCAATCATGTCTTTCATAAACATCGTGTTGTTTCTTGTCATTATTTAAGGTGTCCGTGCTGAGTTTTGATGTTCTCAACTTACGTATTTTGTGTTTGCTTTGAACTGTGTCCTGCAATACTGAATCATGCTTGTTAACTGCATCTCTGCTATATTCTTAAATACTAAAAAATGAATAATTCAACCAGGATAACTTTTAAGTCATACATCTGGGATGGATTAATCCTAGGCAATGGAAAAGGCAAGAGACTAAATGACTGGAATTTGCTCTGCTGAAAAGGACCAGGGTATTTTGGTGCATACAAAGATGAGCAGTGTACCTTGGCATAAGTGAATGCTAACAGCAAGCTGAGCTATACTAATGAGGGTATAGCTAGTAGATCAAAGGAAGTGATTATTCCCCCGTTTTTGATACTTGCTAGGCCATATCCAGAATACTGTGTCCACTTCTGTGCTACTGCAGGTAGAAAGCTATTGACAAAATAGAGCAAGTGCAGTGGGGAGCTGCCAAGATGGTCTGGGGGTTGAAGCACAATTGTGCTGTGAGGAGAAGTTAAAGTAATTGGTCATGTTCAGGCTGGAGAAGAAAAAGTGTCGGGGGACCAAGTAGTAACCCTCCAATCCTCAGGGGAGGTTATTAAAAAGGCAGAATCAGACCCTTTATGGAGCTGCTTGGCAGGACCATAAATTCAAGCAGGGGGTTTTCCTACTTGCCATAAAGAAGTTTTTTGCTGTGAGGGCAGTCAAGAATTGGAGCAGGTTGTCCAGAGAGATGTGAGAATCTCTGTTTGCAGAGGTTTTTAAGATCCAAAGGGACAAAACCCTGTGCAACCAGCTCCATGATCAGTGTCAACCCTGTTTTGAGCTGAAGATTTGACTTCAGTCCCCTAAAATTATTCTGTGACTCTATGTGTAATCATTTTGGTAAGTTCTGCTAGGTATAAGTAAAAGTTGATTTATCTCCCATGATTATTAGCTGTGCTAAATCTGGAAGGAGTTGTGTGACTTAAGAATTTGCATTTCCTTATTTTCTAGAAACAACATTATCCTGAGATAGCAGAATCTGATGAAGTTAAGGGTAAAGGCTCTGAACTGAACAGAAAAGTCAGGCAAGTTGCACTAACAATTGAGAAGAAAGAAGGAAGAAAACAAGTAAAGGTACATTTCTCTAAGAATCCCAGAAGCTTTATATTTAATAAAGAAACAAAGTAATTTCTATTATGGTGGGCAGATTGGCTTTGGATGGTAGGAAAATCTTGCTTTTTTAACCTTTACTACGGGTGCTTTTTGCTATCTGAGTAGTTCTTCCAGGATTATTCTGCACATAATTTCCCATTGGTCACTTCCATCATAAGTATTTCTCTTGTTTGAAATAATAGTGATGCTACCTGAGTCTACATAAATATGACTCTAGAGTACACAATGCAAAATATATATACACTAATATTTAATGAATTCTCAGCTCTGTGTGTGTAAAATAACTTGTTTCATTGTTGTTAGAAAACTGCCTTTATGACTTGTCTGAATTAGTTTCTGCTGTGTTAGCACCTTGTAGTAATTATTGGAGGAGCCAGGTAAAAATTCTGGTAGTACAGAGGCAAGTGTAGGAATTTTCAGATTGGTGTGAGATTATCAGCAATTCCATGGGATCACAGGAGCACCAGAGCCTGGGGATCTGTACCCATAAAAGCGTGTTCATATGAAGATGTCCTCATGTTGCTTTCTGCTGATACTTGCGCCACAGTAGTATTTATAAATATTTGCCACCTTTATCTGGGCAGGTTATTAGCAAGGTTTCTTCTTGAGGTGTACCTTACCACTGTGGTTCATGACAAGCTTACTCAGGTGCTTAGTGTTTTTTATGGTATGTGTTAAATTTGTTTTCTCCATCAACTTCAATGCCTGCCAACATCCTGCTTGTCAAGCAGCATTGCTTGACAAGGTCCTTTGCTAATGCTACTTAATGTGCATAATGTCTCTTTTCAAAGTGGAGTTCACAAGGTTCTTATGTTAAAGCTGCCTGTCCTGCCCATCTGAAAATAGACCCATATTTTTATTCGGTGTCATCCTATTGTGACTGATCTCTAGGATGAGAGCCTGTACTGATCCTACTCTTTTTTTGATGAACAAAAAGTATGGAATTACTAAAAAATCAAGTCTTTCTGCAAGAACAATTGTGGTAAAATGGAGAGATTTCACATCATCAAATTCAGTCTGTCTACACATTCTCAATTTTTAACCTCTGCTTAAACAGAAAAACAAAACTGACTATTGGCAGCAACTTCTTCTTTTGACCTACTTAATTAGTTCCATTTCTTCTTGACTCAGTACTGTGTATTTTACTTGAGATTTATGTGCATGGATATAGAAAGAATTAATTCCATCTATATTTTGTAGACTGTTTTTGTTTTTCTAAGTAGTTTCATTACATCCATAGCAAATCCATTCTTGATGTAAGGGACTTTTAAACAGAGTGTGTATAACCTGGTTTAATTTTACTGCTGTATCTTCTGAAACCAGCTGTTTGATATTTCTTATTTCTTTAAGCTCCAACAGAAATTTAATTGTAAGTAAGTGTCCAGGTAACTAACTTATTGACTGTTTGAATATCCATTCAGGGATTTACACATACAAGTTTTACACTACTGGTCATGTATTTCTTTTTTAAAAAAATTACTTTGATGAAATATCTATGTAATTGTTTTATCCAGTAAAATAACTAACTAACATAAATGGGGTTTATTTTTAGGTTGTTACAGATGCTCCAATAATGAGGAGGAGATGGCAAGAATGTAAGTGTGCTCAGTGAGATGTAAATTGTCCTTATTTAATTTAGGTAGACTCCCTTTGATCTAAATCAGCTTGATTTAAGGGCAGATTGAAATACTTGGTCAGCAATTGTTTATGCTTATGTTCTAAGCTGCTTTTTATGCTGTTTATATTGAAAATTTGATTGATGAACAAGTTCTTTCAGGGTCAACATAACTGGAGAGACCTGTTTTATATGGCTTTGTTCTCTCTTCCTCTTTCAATCCCAGTCCCCTGCTTCCCAGGAACCTTTAGCTATGATTTCTCTTTTTGTGGTGGCCAGTGTAGTCTCTGCAATGCTATCTACTCACCAGCATTTTGGTGAAGTGGGCAGAAGGAGCAGATTGAAGCTCCATGCCTGTACGTAATTTGCAGTCCAGAAAGCCACACAGAATTCTTATAGCACAGCTATAGCTCTTACCTGTGGCAGAAAATTTTCAGCTTTACTAGTCATTGATATTCACAAAATTATAGGAATGTGGTATTTGTGAGACATGTAATTATAATCAGGATTTAAAACATTTAAAACTTTGTTACTTGTTTATAGTTCATATTTAATATGCCACCACCTAATAATGCTTATAAAATTATTGTTAGTGTTTGTAACTACTATTGCTTGGAAACAGAGCTAGCTGAAATTGAAGTGCAGGTTTAGAACCCTCCTCTAGCAAGATGATGTCCATGATGCTACATTTCAAGCATGTTTGTTTAGATCCTAGTGCAGATGACAGCCCTTCAAAGGCTAAAGTTCAGCATGTGGATACATTGCTTAGTAATGCAGAAAAAGCAGATGGGGAAAATAAAGATGGGAAACTGCCAGACACTAGTCAAGGTAAGAGAAAAATGATTTTTTTAGTAATTTATTTTAATTTTCACCAATGCATTAATTATTTACTCTCTGTGTGCCTGTTTGTAGCTTCCATAGTTGAGTTATAGAAGGTGAATTTGTGCAGTGTGTGGATGGGTTTGGGGTCTGTGGCAGAGGAAAGAAAAATCCAAGTTTGTGAAGAAAACAGTCCAGTTTTACTTCACATCACTGCATACTTTAGAACAGAAACAAGACAAGATTCGCAACAAGAAATGTTTACTGTGGGTATTTTTGGAGGACAGGGCACAGACTCCTTTTGGCCATACAGGCTGTTCTTTGGTGTCAGGAAAAAAACCAGGAACAGCTGCATGCCAGAGTGTTTGTTTAGAGCACAGGAAGAACAAAAAGGAGATAGATTGGATAGATTTATTTATTTTTTTTTTTAATGACTTGTGAAATATTTTATTAATACTTATTTTCTTGAAAGCAAAGCTAGAATTAAATATAAAAATCAGGACCATGTACCTGAAGAAACATCAGAAGTTGCTGCTTGGTTGTAGACTTAATGTCAAAGGTGAGATTAGGAGTCTGTCTAAATGCATTATAATTGTTCTCATTCAGAATCTTTCTGATCAGAAATACAAACTTGTGCTTCATGGCTGAACCAAATCTTTTCTATTTAGGTTCAGTTTTTATTTTATTTCTTCACAGGATACCTAACTTCCACCTTCATGTTTTATTGATGTTATCATGAAAAATATTCTAAACTAAGACTACTTTTAAAGTAAAATATTGGAAAAAATACTAAATATACTGATTTTATTGTTTTAGATGAAAAGAATGTTCAAGAGGAGCAGGAAAAAAGTCAGAAAGAACAGACAAAACTAGATGAGAAGGTTGAACCTAATAAGGCTGTTGAAAGCAGCAAAGATGACAAGGCTGAAGAGAGTAGCAAAGGCAACAACTCGAAAAGGTAGAACAAAATAAATCCACCACCTCCAGTACCTTTTAAATTTGCTTAAAGGAAAATGTTGTAGATGATAATTGTCTACATTGGATTGGCATGGAGTATGCTGTGGGGATGAAAGACATGCTATGACAGGAAAATCCTTGTCTTCTGAAATTGTGCTCGGCAGCAAATGTCTCTCATCAACAGAAAACCTGGTGTGTATATAAAGTGACCTCAAATATAAAAAACCTGTTGCATGCAGAGCAAAATCTAACTGTTATCCTTAAGGCATAAGCCTCATGTGCTGCTCAAAATGTTCCAAAAGAACATTTCCTCATGGTTTAAAACCCACTCTGATACAGATTCTTGTCAGACAATGGGAACTGATTTTAGAAGGGAAAAGCAATCAGTAATAGCTGTAACAATTGGAGTTCATCTTTACAAAAGATTTCATGGAGCAACAATATGAAATACTGTGTTCTAAACTGGTGAAACTGTGCTTGCTGCTTGTGAGCATCTTATTAGTAACAGTACTGTGAGTTCAGTTTGAACTCTCAGCCTTTGCGTGAGGAGGATATGTCCAACGTCATCTTTGTGCAACACCAGGAACCACAGGGAAGCATTCAGTAAGGGATATACATGCATCAACCCAAACATAAGACTTTTCTTCCAACAATTAGTTCTTGGGTTATGCTCTTAATGACATTCTATTGGAATGTTTTGTAACTTTGAACCAGGAATATCTCCTCCAGACATTGAGGGCTAACACCTTGTAATTGTTCACTGTTAGCCAATAAAGGGAGAAATTTTCTTGCTCTTGAACTATATTTTTGTAGGACTTTTATCTCTCTATAGAGCAACCGTCATGGAAAAGGATTGATTGAAGCTAGATTCAAGTACAGGTTTATGAATATTTTTGTTTATTTATCTGGCTTTCAAATAACCGTAACAGTTCTTAATCTGAGAAGTGAACAAGTTCATGAACACATCAAAAAGAGAGAACTAATAAAAAGCTCAGCTGTCCACATCTGGAAATGTCTCTGTCTATTTCTTCCTGATACTGATCCTCATTGTGCAGTCCTGTACTTAGATTTTAAGAACAGCATCCCTTGAAATATCACTTAATGTTATTCTTTTAACCTGGTTCAGACAGATCCTGGTTAACTGTGAGCAGCCAGGTGTTTCAGTGATTGACTGATGTGGAAGTTAGTTACTAAATTAGGACTTCAGCTTGTTGCTTTACTGTTTATTTTTGTGAGACTACTGAGAGAGGTGAACTCAATATGTAGGTTCTTAAAAGGAATAAGATCAGATTCTTCTTGACAGCAATCAGTCAAATGATGTTTCCATTTCAAGATTCTGCAATATATGAGAATCTCCATTACTCTATTTCTTCGTAGTGAAAGTCTGAACAGTCACCTGAAGATGTATATTATTTTATCATCATCTGCTTTTACTATACCTTTTATTCCTAAGAAAGATTTCAAGAAAGAGGAGTGCTTAGGCTTGGAAGTTATATAGTTTTGGTTATATTAAGAAAAACCCACACACTCTCAGCCCTGGTTCCTGATGGGGATGGAATGAATCTATAGTAGTTGTAATTGCAGAACAGCATGAATATGGGTTAGTAACATTTAGCCATATGAATCTTTGTATGCACACTGTTTCTGTGGCCACATTGGAAAATATTTCCTTTCATAGCTGAATTTTTGTTAAGGCAAGTTTGTGAAGTGCTGATAAAACTTATACTGTAAACAGAGGCTTTGTCTTTCTGCAGTGCATAACAAAAAAATCTTACAGCTGTTACTACCAATGTCAAACTTTTTTATTGATTCGGGGTTTTAGAACTTACATGTTAGCTAATCACACTAAAAAATCTAAAATAATAAATAACTGGGACCACTGGGATTTCTCTAAGGAAATAGTATGTGACCTTTTTCTTCCTCAGAGTGTCACAACTATTGTACTAATGTGTCAGGAATTTGAACTGATTATCAGTTATTGCCTGGCTATACATTTTGTCTGGATCAATCAACTGAATGTTTTATCTATTTGTTGTATCTTAAGGTGTGAGACCAATAAACAATCGCAGGAAGAAAACAAAGAAGTTGAGGTGAATATTTTTCTGTTAATGGGCTGCTCCAATTTCCAAATGATTGGAGAAATAATTAATTTAATAAATGATTGGCAATGGAGTTCATTTTTGCTTATTCAAATTCCTAATATTATTGACAATAAATATCTACAAGTTACTAAAGCAAAACTATTAAGAACTAGTGTTTTTCCTGCTTTGTCATGAAAACACATGCACTTATTTCATACAAGCACAAACTGTTTAATGAGAGCAAGAATTTTTAGAGTAACCATAGTTATTACTGTTTAATTATATTTACTGCATATAATAGATCTCTGGACTTTTTCTTTTTTTTTATGTTAAACAGCAAGAATTTACAGCAACTCCTGAAGAATTCACTAGTCCAGAAGAACTGTTGGGTTATTTGGTGAGTGTTAAATCTTACCTTGCAGTGTAATTTTTGGGAAAAAAAACCCCAAGAAACAATCTCACTGCATTGCTAAGTGTAAAATGTAGCGAGTAATGAAAGCCAAAATGTAGGCAGTCTGGTAATGTAACAACATATTTTGTCAGAATAAAATGAATGTCACTGAATTTATAATGTATCTATTCATTCTCAAGTTTTAGACAGGTTTTTGCCATGTACTGGTTTACTGTCGGAGGAATGACATATTGAAAGTAAATGCATTTTTCTCAACTATAGTTTAACTTCAGTCCTGAACTAAATACTTAGTTCAGGTACAATGACCTTTTACTTTTTCTTTTCCTCCTTTTTTTTTATACTTGGTCTATGATTTTCAAATGAGGAATTTGGAAAGATGTAAGTCAATAATGGAAGGAAGGAGAACGAAGACAAATATCTGAGATATGCAGAAAGGAAAGAAGCAATTTTTAAGAAATAAAATGGAAGTTGTGTATTTAAACAAACAAAAGAACCAAACAAAAACAAAATAAGAAACCCATAAACTACAAAAAACCTAATTATTCCTTCTGTAAAGTAAGTAGCAGAACACCAGAGTTCTGTTCAGTTGTTGAAAATGTGAATCATGTACACATTCACAGCAGTGATTCAGTCAGTAAGTGTGGTAACTAGCAGTTGCCAGATGTATCAACAACACTCGTCTTGCCTACAGAAATGGTGATTTTAATGAAAGCACCAATGCCAAACTACAAAAATCTTTACTGATAGTTGCTCTGACTGAGCTGCTGCATGGTAATTGAAGCACTATTGGCTCTCATAGAATCTTTTTTTCCTCTTTTTTATAGAGAATGATTAGGTGTAAAGGTGGCACCTTTTTAATAAAACTTGAATTCGTTTTGAGGCATCTTCTTGCTTAGTATGATTGTCCTCCAAGAACAAAAGAGGACTGTTGAGAGTGTGATTGAAACAATGTTCTTTTCTGGAAAGTCTGAAAATTGTTTAATATTAGCATCTACAGTCATCTTTTCAAAAGCTGCGTTATGTGTTTCTGTCGTTGTTGGAGTCAAAAGTTTCTTATGTGGTGGAAAGTAATTTTACAAGTAACTTTTTTGGACTTGCTATTTCATATTGTGGAAAATTATTCAATAATTATCCATACTATATTTTTTTAAATTTTCAAAATCTGTATGCTCAGCTTTGTCATTAAAAGAATTGCATTGCTTTTATTGTCTTGTAGCAAAGATATCCTTGCCCAAATTCAATCTTCTCTTTCCAATTAGTTTTTGACAAGATCTTCATTAAATATAACTCTGCAAACCAGGAGAAATTAATAAGATTAGTGTTGAAAGTATCAGATAATCCCTGTTAAGTTGTCACATATGAACTCAATGCTAGTTTCTATTATTTTTTCCATTGTCTGGAGTGTTTAAAGGTGTTTGTTTCTAATCCAGGAGACTGAACTGTTAGGACAGACCTGGAAATCTGTTACATTGTGCCCAATGAAAGTGTTTTCATCAGAGATTTATTGGTATAGACCAATATGTATATTATTGGGGTGTATATATATCTATATCTATAGTTAATATATAGATATTGGTATAGACCAAGAGGATAATGCATGTTGACTTCTCTGTGAGGGCTGTTGGCACTAGAACTTCCTCCCCCTTCACAGTTTCAAGATTGCTTTTTCCTTAGGCTTTTGGGGAAGTTTAGGATAAGGCAAGGCACCATATATTTTTAAGTACAGAAGCATTCTGGCTTTTTGCTGCTTTCTAGAGAAATGGGTTATGACTGTGTTGCCTCAGGGAAGGTGCACACTTTCATTTTTATGAAGCTCTCTTGGGAAGAGATCAGAATACTTGAGGAAAAGCATTTTCTTCTATGTATTTCCAGGCATAGTCTTAGGTCGTTCCTTTTCAAAGGATTGTATTGAGTAGCTGCAGCTTCTTTCTGCTAGGCATCTCTTTCATTCCATTTCCCTACCCCCAATTTATGGGACTAAAAGTAAAACCTGTATTCGTTTTGTAATTCAACCATGTCTGACAAAAGGATAGAGACATAAAATTGAGGTTTATACATGGTGATACCTCATTCTTTCAGAGGGAAAATGTTTATATTGTCTCTTTTTTTTTTTTCCCTAGGAAAGTTTTGAGATACTGAATGAAGATGATGCTTCATTTATCCTAAAAGTTACACAGACTCTTACAGATGCACTGGTGGAATATCGTCAGCAGGCTGCATCAAACAAAGTAATGCATATTTTGCTTTGGTTTTGTTCTATAAATCTGCAGATTCCTGTGATTATGCATTTTTATTATTATAGATAGTTTGATAAAGTGAAATTGCTGTGGAGACTGTATTGCAACTTTTGCCCATTAAATACTTGAATTTTTGTAGTGATGACAGGATAAAATTTTAGCTTTTCTGTTAAGAAGTCTTAATTTCTGTTCAGAGGTGCTTCCTTTCTTTTTGTTGTTGTTAATAGAAACTAAAAGTTACCTTCTCATTTTCTATACTTTTCCTTACACCTAAGTTCTTCTGCTGTTTTTACCCTATTTCAATTGTATCATATGCTTTTCTCATTTCTGCTGCCCTCTCTGGCACTCTTGTTCTGTATCCTGTTTCTGTTCCCAGCCTTCACTTCATTCACCGTGTAATCAAGCACCATTGACATCAATTTTCTTATACAACTTTTGGTCCTACTCTTCGGACTGTTCTCTTTGAGGTCTTTTTCTTCTTCCACTATTAGAAACCCAGTTTTCCCCTTCTCTACTATTATTTTGACTGACTTGTTTTTACATAGGCAGTACACATGGAGGTGCTTTGAGAACTTGCTTGAGGCTGCTGACATATTACAAAATAATCAAGTTCTAACTTGAAGTTAGTTTCTTGAAGTTAACTTCTAGTTGTAGAAAACCAAAATGTTTTCCTGTATTAGGCCCTATTAGTATTTTAAACTGTGGTCTTTCAACTGGCAATTTTGTAACTAAATCTTTCATTTGGAGTGTAAAATACTATCTTTTTAGACCTAGCAGGTTGAGAATTAGGCTCAATTAAGTATCACTTCATTGCCTAATACAGATCTTTTTCAGATGTAGAGAGATACCATGAGCAGCATATACACAGAAGTTCATTATCAGCCTTATAATTTTCAAAGAAATACTTGGGGTTTTTTCAGATTTGGTAGCAGAAATACTGGTCTTTTATTTGGATCGTGAACATTAAAAATGTAGTGGTTCATTATTTCAAGAGGTTGTCCTGATGACATTCTGAACACATCTGTTTGGTTTTTTCCAAACTCATAAGACATCTTAGATACTGAATATAACAGAGAAGCAGCATTGGAATATTCCACAGAACAGTCTGACCTGACTTCAGCAGATATTAGTGACTCTGATACTGGTGATGTTGGCTTCGTAATCTTGAATGTGCTTTAGTCTTATCAAGAGACTAGTAAAGAACATTGATCCTACTTAGCTGTAGGATTTGGGGAGAAATTGAGTTGGTATTGACTCTTGACTTTGTTCAGAGGCAGCTGTTTCTAAGGAGACTTTCAAAGTTTCTCTGGCTTTTCTTCCTTCCCCCTTTACCTCCCCCTCCCATTATTTCATTCTCTTCTTGGTGGAGAAGATGCTTAATGCAGGTCTAGTCCAATCAGGCTGTTAGTGGAAACAGTTATGTTGTGTAAGCTGGATAATTGTTTGATACCTGAATAATGCAACTACTTGGCCTCAGTGCTTCTGATTAATTTTTTTCAAAGAATCCTGGATTTCTTTGAGGTCATGTCCTTCTGATACAAACAAATGGTTATTTTTCTCAAGCATAGGATGTATAATCCTATGCTTGGAAAGGCAAGATACCCAGAATACTAGTGAAGCGATTTGGTATGATTTTTATTTTTCTTATGCAGTGTCAATTTTCTGCTATTTCTAGAAGTTTAGCTCTTGAAATTATAAGCTGCAGATCTTTCAAAGTAGGGGTAGAGGGGCAAGACAGACTCTGAACTAGTACAGCTGTTCATAGCAATATACAGTTATAGTTTCCAGGCATATTCTGATTGTTAACAGTTATAGTATTTTTCATTTAATAAGGAAAGATCCAAACTCATCTCAGCATTTAAATCTTTCAGTATAACTTGTGTTTTAAAATAAATGTTATCATAAAATCATTTATTTTCTGGTTTTGTTTGTTTGTTTGCCTTTAACTAAGGAATTGATATTCCGAATGTTATAAAGATCCTGGCTGAAAGTGGAACTCTGAGGAGACCAAGCAACGGCAGCACACAATGACTTGGTAGCTAATGGAGCTAATATTGCAATGTTTACTGTCTGTAATTTGGCTGGTTTACTTAATATGGACTCAGTGGAGCTGATTTTCTTATGTTCAAATTTTGTACAGTGTTATTTTAATTAAATTACTAACTTGGTTTTGAGATTGTTATTTATTTATCCATATAGCTGAAATTTCTATGCTGTGGAAAGGTTGTAAAGCTGATGTTCTTTCTTTCCATGTAATCATGTTTGTAAAACAGGTAACTGCTGCTTTTCTCTATATCATTAAATATTGTACATTGACAGTCTGATCTTTTCTTATTGTTGGTTCTTTTACAAAGAGTTATCAGCAGAATGAACTACTGCAGTCAGCAGTACAAATCCATCCTGCAACAAATAGTTGGAAGTTATTCCCTGGGACTGCTGGGCCTGACTCAAAAGCTTTTGTAACCACAACCCTCTCCCATACAAGGGTTATGAATAGGTCTCCACATTTTTTTTAAAATAAAGATTAAAAATAGTAATAAAAACTCAGAGCTGTCCATCTAGTTCTGAGTTGAGAAGTGCCTGGATTACAGCCCATTTAGGGAGCCTAGATAAAGCCTGGAACCTTTAGCAAAGCTAATAGACGTTGGCTGTGCTTGCAAATTTCAGGGTATGTCACAAGAGATCTAGCCAGACTCTGGTTAAGAGGCACTGATGTAGTAGAAAAAGACATTTTTGTCTTCTCTTATCCCACCAGCATGAGGATTAAATGAAATGAAGCTGGTTCATGCTGTCCTTCAGGCTCTTAATGTGAACTTTGTTCCAACTAAAATAGTATGGTCTTGTCTGAATGCAAAGGTCTATATATTAATGACTTGTAGTTTTGTAGGATGATGAAAAAAGTTTTGGATGATTCTAAATTAGTGTGCTTGGGGGTAAAAGATTTTTTATAAGTTAAATTGTGTAATTAAAATTTGCTTCTTGCTTGTGATGTTGGGTAGCATTCAGTGGTTCTAATTAAAGCTCTTCAGCTTTGCAGCCAAATGCTGGTGTAATATAGACATGCTGGGGCCAGATGGTAAGTGAACCTTTTAATGTTAACTTACATCTTTTTGGAGATCTGGATGGAACTGAGAATCCTCACCCTGATGGTTTCACATCTTCATATCATGGACTGCAAGATGCCATAAAAATAAGGGAACAAAGGAAGCAGCAACAAAATCTATTAGTTTTATTCTATAAACAGACATAGCAAGGGAAACAGTTCACTTACAATGAAATTAAACCATTGTTTTAAAGGAACTGAAGAACTTCTTGAATGCTCCTGAATCTGTTCATGTCAGAAGCAGAGATGGAACCAGAGTTCTTTGAGCTCATTTACTCTATATAGAGACAATGTTAATGCCTACTTAGTGAACTTGATCCGTAAATAGTCTCAATTCTGAAAGTAAAAATAGAAAAATCTTTTTTTTCTGTTTGTTTCCAAAGTGCAGGACATCCTGTGAATGACAATAACAAAATCAGAATGTGTTCAGCTGTTGTCAATGACCATCTCGGGACAGCTTCTTTTTCCTCTTGCTGCGGAATCATTCCTAGTGGAAATAAAGTCAAAGTGAAGTTGAAATAACTTGGATTTGAGGTTTGGTGTGGTTTTTTTCCCTTGGGTAACAGGAGGAGCATGCTGAAAATGAAAAGACCCCTGAATCTTCAGCACACTGATATAAATGGGTTTTGAGCAGTTTGAGTGGGCTGCTGCAGAGTGCTGCTGTACTTCTCAAAGGCAGCTGAGAAACCTGAACTGTGCACAAATCATGACGTGTCTGCTTCCAAAAACGTCTTCTGAGAACACAGTCTGACACAGTCTATTCAGTTGTACAATTGGTTTCCTTTTTTTATTTCCTGGCGCAAATAGAGGCTGAAAAAGCACTGTAATATTTTGTTCTTTTATGTTCCTGTGTTTTCTAATGGCTCGGTATATTCTTCTACTACTGGAAAACTGAATGTTTGTTCCAAAAGAGGTTTTAATGTTTCACTTGTGCCAGAATTGCAAAGGAAGGAAAAAAGGCATTCTCTTTACTGACGATGCTTAAGCAATGCTGTTTACTGTATCTAATATTACATATTTTGGTTTCTCACAGTAGCAGCAAGGCAGACATCTGGGGTAACTAGAGAATTAATAGAATTACAAGTTAAACAATAGCAAGAAAAATTAAACCAAGAGAAAATCAGTTTTTCTTTTAGCTTTAACTTCATTTTGCACATTTTACTCGGAGACCAGAGAGCCTTGAGGAAGTGATTTGTTAACAGAAGTGCAGAATTCCTCACAGAAGGCAGAAAGGGCAAAGGAGAAGGGTGTTCACAGGTGAACTGACAGGAAATGGAAAGTTTAGAGTGTGCAACTGGAGAATTCCTGTACAGGGTGAATTGTGATGATCTCTGTTCTAGACTGGTATGGAAACATGCTCCTCTTGCATTGCTTCCTGCATCCCCTAGGGTTGTGCACTTTTTCTGACTTAGGAGCAGCAAACTTGTGCCCCTTTGGAGCAGCAAACTTGATCTAGGTACGAGTGTACAAAATCGCATTGCATGCCTGGTGGTTTATACATTAAATGCCAAATGCTAATGCTGATTCTGCAGTGCCTTCACCAAAAGATTCACACAATCAGTTAGGTTGGAAAAGAGCTCTGAGACCATCAAGTCCAACCTATGACCTAACACCACCATGTCAACTAGACCTTGGCACTATGTACCACATCCAGTCACTTTTTGATCAGTCAAGTAGACCATGTCCAGTCTTTCCTTAAACACTCCAGGGACCTATGACCTAACACCACCATATCAACAAGACCATGGCAGTAAGTAAGTGCTACATCCAGTCTTTCCTTATCACCTCCAGAGACAGTGACTCCACCACCTCCCTGAGCAGCCTGTTCCAACACCCTTTCTGTGAAGAAATTCCTCCTAATATTCAACTGAAACCGCCCCTGGTGCTGCTGGAGACTAGGTCCTCTTGTCCTGTTTCTAGCATTTTCTCTTTGTGGTGTTTCCCAACTCCATAAGCACAAATCTGTGCTTCTGCTGCTGATTATTATATCTTGTCATTATATAGTAATACTAGCAACAGTTAATAAAATAATAGAAATGTAGGGGTTGGAATGGACCTTAGAGATCATCTAGTCCCAACCCCACCTGGCATGGGCAGAATCTCCTCACTAGATCAGGTTGCTCCATGTTGGAGAATGGCGGGACATGATCCTGGGTATGCACCTGGGGAAGGCCAAAAAGAGCTAGGCCGCAGTCCCCTGGGAACGTACAGACACAGTCCTGGGAACGCACCTGGGAATGCAGTGTACAAGCAAGGCTCTGGAGATAGTAACTTATATGTAGATAGGGAGTAACTCAGCTGGGCAGATGGCAGATGGCAAGTCGTCCTTGAGGGTGAGACAAACAAGTTCGAGAAAAACAGCTAGGAATGCACCCAAGCCTGGGAAAGCAAGAGATAACCCACACAGCTGCAGCTGCAAGTAGGGAGAGTACCTGAATGCTATCTCTAGAGCTTAGCCAATTATAAATGATTGATAGTTATATGCCTGGCCTGCACTGTATAAAAAAGAGCCTGTCGGACAATAAAGATGGAGCTTGCTGTATCACCCACACGGAGTCGGCCGCTTGCTTCCCCGCGCGGAACCTTCACC
>NW_008653722.1:0-302 GCF_000695815.1 Acanthisitta chloris | reverse complement strand
CCCCACGCAGTCTTCTCTTCTCCAGGCTAAACAGCCCCAACTTCCTCAGCCTGTCTTCATAGAGGAGATGCTCCAGTCCTCTTATCAGCCTCGTGGCCTCCTCGGGACTTGCTCCAACAGTTCCAGGTCCTTGTTACGTCGAGGACTGCAGACCTGCACACAGTATTCCAGGTGGAGTCTCACGAGAGCAGAGTAGAGGGGGAGAATTTGACCTGGTGCCACGCTCCTTTCGATTCAGTTGTCTTTCCGGGCTGTGAGCACACGCTGCCCACTTCTGCTGAGTTTCTCATCCACCATCACCC
>NW_008653721.1:0-5635 GCF_000695815.1 Acanthisitta chloris | reverse complement strand
ACCTGGCCTTGAACACTTCCAGTGATATGTTCCAGGAAGTCCAAATACCATCTGGAATCCAAATTAAGGCTGTAGTCATTGCTTAAGAGAAATTCTGCTTTGAGAAAATTAACAATTCAGAAGAATAAAGACTATATTTTATGCTGTATCTGCTGCACTTGTCATTAAACTTTTTTTTGCAGTAACCCAATATGATATAATAAGGGCAAGTGGATGCAATTTTGAGCACTACTTAAAAATCTCTATTTGAAGAAAAGAGCAGCAGTGGCAGCAGATTGCCTTCTGAGCTAATTCTCCAGCTCAAGTGACATTATTTGAAACCTAACAAACTGGTCATTGCTTGATTCAGTGATTCTAGATCGAAATGCAACTACCTTGGTTTTATCGTAAGTATGTGGGGAAGGTGCTGATTTCTGGTTATGTTTTTCTGTTAAGCTTGTTCATCCTTACTCTTATTTTTGTAGGGACCATTATAAGTAACAAAAACTATGTCGGAAAAAAGTCATCACAACAATTTTCTTTCCATTGAAAAAATGTAATTCAGCAATAAAGTGGGTTTTATTTTCTTTCAGAGAACAGTGCAGTAGTGAGTGTATTACACAATTATAGTCAGAGAATTAGGCTATTTCCTACAGTGTAATATAATGTTATGTTTAATAATGTGATAAAATTCTTATTGTAAAACTTCATGAAAAACAGCTGCATGAAAAAACCACATCAGCTTGAGGACTGATCTATCCCCAGGAACTCTGTGTAGAACTGACATAAAAACTAACTCAGCATTACAACTGATTTACACCCAGGAGAACAGGAATAAGCAGCAGTGTAACTGTGTCATGAAGCACAGGAAGGGGAAAGTTTGATATTGGGAGGTTTTACCTAGTCAAAGATCCTATTGTACGAACTCCCTTATTTGTCAAAAATTCCCTTTGTCTTCCTCTTTCTCCAACAGTATTTCTAAACCATCAAAAAACTCTGGAGTGATGGTAGTCAGACCAGAGAACATTTCCTCCTGAAGAGGGATAATTCTATTTATATTTTTTAATGAATTGTTTTCTGTGCTGAGCAGTCATAGAATCATAGAATCATCAAGGTTGGAAGAGACCTCCAAGATCATCGAGTCCAACCATTACTTCATCATTTACATATATTCACGGAACCACTTTTCCTGTTACTTAAATTTTTATAAGGAGGTTTTTATTGTCCCAGGTTAATTATTAGTTATTGGAAAAATTGGTGAATATTTCTTGCATCTGGCAAAATAATTTTACCTTGAAGCTTCAGGCACATGGTCCCTTTGCATGCTCTGACTTAGCTTCTGGTTTCAGTTTCCTGATGCAAAAATTAAAGTGAGTATTTCAATTTTTGGGTGCTTTTTTTGGGGAGGGTGTCATATGCAACTCATCTGAAGAGATCATGCAAGTGATTATTTTCTGTCATTTTCTTTCTCTTTCAGGGAAAATAATTGTGAGAAATGAATTCAGAAATCCAGTACTTCCAATTGTAGTGGTTAAATAATTCTCTGGTTATGCTCTGATCTGTAAGGAGACTCAAGATTTATATACAAGGCATCTGAAATACTAGAGATTGTGGATGATGATGATGCAAACAGGTGAAAAAAACTGAAATCACACACCATCCTTAACAAATATCTATTTTTAGTAGCAGTCAATCACAATTCATAAGACCAAATTGGTCAACAAGCATCCAAATTTGACCAGCTGAGCATAACACATTGTGCTTAAAGTGATTGACTTGTGTAACAAATAATTAAATCATTGACAAACTTGGCCCAGAACATTTTTCAGCAGTTGCTGAGCTGCTGATTGCTGGAAGTCAGGCAGATATTCTTGGAAGTATCACTGCATGTTTGTTGTGCTCTTATGTCTTTACTGAGCTTTCTGCTACAGCCACTGTCAGAGAAAAAATCAGCTATTAATGCCTTTGAGCTGAGCTGTGCCACTGGTTTTCATGCTCTTAAGTTTTAAGAAGAAACAAACAAACAAAAAAACCCACCCAACAAACCAATGTTTTCTAATTTTAAACCTTTCAGGACTGGTAGGTTGATTCTGTTACTTAAATAAAAGCTCTTAGAGAAATAAAGTTTTATTTTAATTTTTACCATTAAGAGACCCTGAATTTTTCACTGAGATATTATTAAGGAAATAATAAAATAACAACACTCCTGTCTACATTTGTGGCTAAATCTGAAACCCTTGATGCAAATATTAACCAGCAAATCAAATTACAGAGAAGCAGGAGGTGGGAGAAGGTGACTGCACAGTGCAACACAGGGTTTTCTGCATTGTTAATTTATTCCAAGAATTGTTTTTTGAGCAGGAATATGAATCCTGAAAAGATACATGATTACACCCTTGAGTGCAGGTCTGGCCTGAGCACACATCCTGAAATCTTTTCTTGGAAGCTTCATCACCTTAATTCAGGTTTAAATGATCAGGTGATTATTTGGTTATTTCTGCAGCCTCCTATTATAAGGGCTATAACTATCAGTTGCAAATATAATTCTTTTCCGAGAAGGATGAAAACAGCTCCTGTGGCCTTGGTTAATTAATAGATGGCAGTGAGCTAGGTATCAAGGACTTAAATGTTTCCTTCTAATGCAGGGTTTGTTGTTATTATTGTTTGTCCTCCTGGCTTATTATAGTGGAAAACCTACCAGGATAGAATCACCATAATTAAAAAGACATTTCATGAAACATGAAGCTGCAAAAGGAAGACTGTTCTCTTTTGTGTTGGTTCAGTGTGAAACTACTAGAGTCTGAGGGGCTGGTGGTATGTGTCCAAGGGTTCTTTGTGGTGGTGGACTAGCAGCAGAGAAATCAAGGATCTAAGAAAAAGAAGGTAAACATAGTTGGCAAGGTTTAAAGATGCTGATAATGCAGGAAACTCACGCAGATTCCCTGGATGCTTCTCGAGGTACTGTCTCCCCTGTATGTGGCCATCTGCAGTGAGACCTGACAGGCAGGTCATCACCTCTCATTAACAGCTCATCTGCCTGTGTGGACAGAGGTCTTACCTCTGACAGGAAGCTGACACCTGAATTTCATAGTAGAAGTGAGACAGTCTTTTTGGCTGGGAAGGAAAAGAGCATGGAAGTCACAGCACTGCAGAACTGAGATTTTTTAAGTGGAGGAACAGGAATAATTGACTTTTCATCTCACTGTTAATTGCTATAAATGGAAAAGATGTTCATACTGACCTGGTAGGGATTTTTGCCCTTCAACCATACCAGTAAATCAAAAAAAAAAACACCCCACAAGCATCGGAACAAGTAGGAATACGTTGCTTAGGTTTTCTTAATTCTCTATTTTTTAAGTTCATGGAAAATCACAAAATGCCAAATTTAACATGATAAAATCCACACTGTAAAAGAAAACCCATACAAAACCCCTCTTTGAGGTATTTATCACCTTAGCTTATCTCCCATGTCTCTGGAAAGCTCAAGCAAGAAAGTAGGGGACAAATACTGCAAAGTATTAGAACATAAATGCTGTATGTATGTGCAGAATAGAGACAAGTCAAAATCTTGGAAAGGTGTTTTGAGCTAAGAAAGGTGCAAGAAAATGGTTAAATGGTTTACTAACATGCAGGTGCTAACAGAAATCACATGGAATAATTTGAAATCTGAGCATCAATTACCTTTATTATGGAACCCACTACAGAAATGTGGTTACACCAAGAAATTTCTATGTAATGTATAAACTTGGCAAATGTTTGTACAAGGTCAGCTCTTCTAAGATCTGCTGGTACAGAAATATTAATGAGAATTCCATGACAAAAGAAAAAACAGAACAGGCAAAATTAAGTCAGAAATCAAAGAACTCTAGACAACTGGGGTTTTTTGAGCAAAACCAGTCAGCCTGATAACAAAAAATCATCCTCAGATTTTATTGTTTTCTGGGTTTTGGAGAAAGGCTGGAGGTAGCCCAGGCACAAAAAGTGTTCACTCACACTTTGAATCCTACATTTGCAGCCAGGCAGTGAGGTGATTTTTGGGGATATACTCTATGGACCATACCTGTCCCTCAAGGTATCAATGTCATTCTCTGCAGGAAGGTCTGCAGGAAGTGGAAATTGGTTATTTTTTCATGGAATCCAGCACAATGCCCCCAAGGAAGTCTATAATTAGCCTATAAATTAAGGGTCTTTTCATTCTCACCCCACTTCCAAAATAGCACTAATCCGTGCTTTAAAATTCTATTATGAATTTTCCAACTAGATACAACTTTTTTCCCTTGACAAAATACCATAACTTTTTTGTCTGTGACTTTTATGAAGGTTTTTTTGCCTTAGGAAAAAAGTTTAAATGTTCCTCTGAAACACTCCAAATCAAAACAAAAGAAAAAGGAAGTATTCCCACATCAAATCTGACAAAATAATCTTTTCATTTTCTTTTCCCTGGGCAACTATTTAAAGAGTAATTCAAGTGCCTAAGGATGGACATCTGGCCTCAGTTGAGATACTCAAGGACATTCTTCTGGTCTCCAGCTGCTGTTCCAGATGGACAAAATCCATGAGCAAAATGCAGAGCTGCAATTAGTGGTATGAAGCATCTTAAAATGGAATCCCTCTGTGATCTCTTCATTGGTTTCATGAAAGATGAAATGTGTGAGCCCTGTATACTTGTGTGCTCTTATCCATTTCCCTCCCCAAAATTTGAAATCCAATGTTCCTTTCCAGCCACTCTTGACAAAGCAACAGAGGCTGACAAAAAGTATTAGTTTGTGTCCAGTTTAATAAAAATCATCCAGCAGATCACAACATCCTCAGCACTACTTATTGAGGGAAAGCAGAGTGCATGAGAGCAAAACTTAGAAACCACAGAAATCACATGGCAGTTCACATATTCAGGCTCATTTTCATGAAAAAAAAACCCACAATGAAAAAAGTCCTTCACTGCTTCTACTGGTGACAGAACTACCTGTGTTATCTGAACACTGAGTAAAGGGTGTTTTTCTTTGGCCAAAAGCACCACTGGCATAGAAAAGCACTATGGTATATGTCAGCAAATAAAGCTTCATTTGTGAACAGTAATTTGGAGTTTGGTCCTTACAATTAAATAGATTTTCTTTGAAATGCTTTACATGGAACATACCTAAGACACTCAGCTCTGGGGAGGGGAGCTCAAGCACTCAGTCTTGTTCCTGTTGACTTCCCACATTGTGCTTTCCACTAAAGGTCTGAAGATCTGCACTCAGATCAGAAAGCTTAGGTCTCAATGGCACAGAGATCCTGAGAAACACTCAGAATCTCCAGTCTTTGGAGACATCAATTATCAGGATAGGGACATGTTGGAGCAGGTCCAGAGGAGGCCACAAAGATGCTCCAAGAGCTGGAGCACCTTTGCTTATGGAGGCAGGCCGAGAGAGCTGGGAGTGTTCAGACTGGAGAAGAGAAGACTCCAGGCTCCTTAGAGCACCTTACAGTACCTAAAAAGGGGCCTACAAGAAAGGCTAAGGCAAGGTTTTTAGAAGGGCCTGTTTGATAGGACAAGGGGGAATGGTTTTAAATTGAAAGAGGATTAATTTAGATTATGTATAAGAAGTTTTTCAAAATGAGGCTGGCAAAACACTGGCACGGGTTATCTACAGAAGCTGTGGTTGCCCCATCTCTG
>NW_008653720.1:0-408 GCF_000695815.1 Acanthisitta chloris | reverse complement strand
TTTTTGGGGTGCCCTGACCCCGAATTTTTAGGTGCCCTGACCCAATTTTGGGGTGCCCTGACTCAATTTTGTTATTTTGGGTTGCCCTGAGCCGATTTTGGGGTGTCCTGATGGGAATTTTGGGGTGCCCTGACCCAATTTTGGGGCACCCTGACCCGATTTTGTTATTTTTGGGGTACCCTGACCCAATTTTTGGATTTTGGGGTGCCCTGACAGGGAATTTTGGTATTTTTGGGGTGTCCTGAGCCAATTTTGGGGTGCCCTGACCCGATTTTGGGTTTTTTGGGGTGCCCTGACCCAATTTTGGGATTTTGGGTTGCCGCTTGCCCCGGAATTTTTGGGGTGCCTTGACTGAATTTTGGTATTTCGGGGTGCCCCGACCCAAATTTTGGGGTGCCCTGATGGGAA
>NW_008653719.1:0-1048 GCF_000695815.1 Acanthisitta chloris | reverse complement strand
TGGGGACACACAGAGGGGACAGGGACAGCTCTGGTGACACACATGGGACAGGGACAGCTCCATGGGGACACACAGAGGACAGGGACAGCACCATGGGCACACAGAGGGGACAGGGACAGCTCTGGGGACACACATGGGACAGGGATAGCTCCATGGGGACACAGAGAGGACAAGGACAGCTCCATGGGGACACAGATGGGACAGGGACAGCCCCATGGGGACACAGAGGGGACAGGGACAGCTCCCTGGGGACACACACAGGACAGGGACAGCTCTGGGGACACACAGGGGACAGGGAGAGCTCTGAGGGGACATAGAGGGGGCAGGGACAGCTCCATGGGGACATACAGGGGACAGGGACAGCCCTGAGGGGTCACACAGAGGGGACAGGGACAGCTCTGGGGACACACACAGGGGACAGGGACAACTCTGGGGACACACAGAGAGGACAGGGACAGCTCCATGGGGACTGGGGACACACAGAGGGGACAGGGACAGCTCTGGGGACACACATGGGACAGGGATAGCTCCATGGGGACACAGAGAGGACAAGGACAGCTCCATGGGGACACAGATGGGACAGGGACAGCCCCATGGGGACACAGAGGGGACAGGGACAGCTCCATGGGGACACACAGAGGACAGGGACAGCACCATGGGCACACAGAGGGGACAGGGACAGCTCTGGGGACACACATGGGACAGGGATAGCTCCATGGGGACACAGAGAGGACAAGGACAGCTCCATGGGGACACAGATGGGACAGGGACAGCCCCATGGGGACACAGAGGGGACAGGGACAGCTCCATGGGGACACACACAGGACAGGGACAGCCCCATGGGGACACAGAGGGGACAGGGACAGCCCTGGGGACACACAGAGGGGACAGGGACAGCTCTGGGGACACACATGGGACAGGGATAGCTCCATGGGGACACAGAGAGGACAAGGACAGCTCCATGGGGACACAGATGGGACAGGGACAGCCCCATGGGGACACACAGAGAGGATAGGGACAGCCATGGGGACACACAGAGGGGACAGGG
>NW_008653718.1:0-1171 GCF_000695815.1 Acanthisitta chloris | reverse complement strand
CCTTCAGGAACTGGTACAGGAGCAATTGCAGCAAGGACATATTGAACCTTCCATGAGTCCTTGGAATATGCCTGTTTCTGTA
Source organism: Acanthisitta chloris (assembly GCF_000695815.1). Taxonomy (NCBI): domain Eukaryota; kingdom Metazoa; phylum Chordata; class Aves; order Passeriformes; family Acanthisittidae; genus Acanthisitta; species Acanthisitta chloris. The sequence continues at coordinate 1,089 of NW_008653718.1, read as the reverse complement.
ATAAAAAAGAAATCAGACAAATTGCATTTGCTCCATGATTTGCAGTGAATCAATGACATAATGGAGAGTATGGGTGCTTTGCAGCCTGGGATGCCATACCCCACAATGATACCTGCAAATTGGGGCATTTTGATTGTTGATTTAAAAGACTGTTTCTTTACCATCCCACTACATTCAGATGATGTTCAAAAATTTGCTTTTACAGTGCCATCAATTAACAATGCTGAGCCTGTGAAATTATATCAATGGAAGGTATTGCCACAAGGAATGAAAAACAGCCCAACAATTTGTCAATGGTATGTGGCACAAGCTTTATCCAATGTGTGGGAACAATTCCCTAATGCTTATTGCTGTCATTATATGGATGATATACTGATAGCAACACTGACAAAAGAGGAACTGTCGTGGGTGTACCTGCAGTTGCTTACGGCGCTGTGGCAATACAGATTGCAGGTAGCACCTGAAAAGGTGCAGCAGCAGCCACCCTGGAAATATTTAGGAGTCAAAATTCTGGAACAAACAATCCAGCCAAAAGAAGTGCAGTTTCAAAATTCAGTTTGGACTCTAAATGATGCTCAAAAGCTGTTAGGCACAATTAATTGGCTGCAGCCTTATTTGGGGTTGACAATAGTGCAGTTGTCCCCCCTATTTAATATTCTAAAAGGAAAGGAGATCCAGATTTAAATTCATCAAGGACGTTGACCCCTGAAGCAAAATGAGCCTTAAAGGAAGTACAATTGGCAATTTCAAATCATCAGATGTACCATGTGGGCCCCTCTGTCGATATTGTTGTGTTTATTGTTGCTCCGGACTTTCATCCTACAGGCCTTTTGGTGCAATGGGATGATCGATGACCTGATCCATTGCATATTTTGGAGTGGGTCTTTTTGCCTCATCAGCCAAAGAAAATGGCACCCACATTATTTGAACTGTTTGCTCAGCTGATCATTAAATGCCAACAAAGGTGTCTGCAACTTATGACCAAAGATCCTTCAAAAATACTTGTTCCAGTTTAGCAGGATTATTTTGAATGGAGCTACGCAAACAGTGCTCCTTTGCAGAGTGCATTACAAAATTTTGCAGGACAGA
>NW_008653717.1:2251-3072 GCF_000695815.1 Acanthisitta chloris | reverse complement strand
GCACGGGGCGGCCCCCATGGCACGAGGCACAGGCAGCCCTCTTGCCCCCCCTTCCCGTCAGGGAGGGGTGGGCATGGGGGTGCTGGGTGGGGATTGTAGGCAGTGCTGGCGGCGCGCTGCCCTGTGCCCCGTGCCCACAGGTGTACGTGCTCAAGCGGCCGCACGTGGACGAATTCCTGCAGCGCATGGGTGAGCTCTTCGAGTGTGTGCTTTTCACCGCCAGCCTGGCCAAGGTGGGTGCCCCTGCTACCACTTGCCATCACCCTCCCATTCCCAGACACCCCTCAGGTGGTACAGCTCCTCTTACTCGCCTTCCCTTAGACATTGTTGGCTCCTTGTTTCCTGCCTACCTATCAGCAGTGCTAGCATCAGGCAGCCTCTTTGCCTGCGTTTCTAAGGCACTGGCCAGGGAATCTAATCGGCACCAGTGGAGAACCAAGTGCCATTGTCACTGTGGGGTGGGCAGGGTGGCATGGCACGACCAAGGGACACCTTTCCTGTGCCCACAGTATGCGGACCCCGTGGCTGACTTGCTGGATAAATGGGGGGCTTTCCGGGCACGACTTTTCCGTGAATCCTGTGTCTTCCATCGTGGCAACTACGTGAAGGACCTGAGCCGCCTGGGCCGGGACCTGCGCCGAATCATCATCGTGGACAACTCGCCAGCATCCTACATTTTCCACCCTGATAATGCTGTACGTACCCCTGGGGTGAGGCTGGGGAGATACGGGGAGAGGTGGCGAGGGATCCCCTCTCAATCGCTGCCCGCTATGTCAACTGCAGGTGCCTGTGGCCTCGTGGTTAGATAAAATGGCAGACAC
>NW_008653717.1:1824-2170 GCF_000695815.1 Acanthisitta chloris | reverse complement strand
GGCCTCGTGGTTCGATAACATGGCAGACACCGAGCTGCTGGACCTGCTGCCCTTCTTTGAGAGGCTCAGCAAGGTGGAGGACGTGTATGCAGTGCTCAAGAAGCAGCGGACTAACAGCTAATGGCCCCCCCACCCCTTTGGGTGTTGCCAAGGGGCACTGCTGGGGGAGCCAGGTGCCTTATTGGAGGAGAGGGGGTTGCAGTGTGCCCCCCATCATCCTCCCCAGCCCCCATGGGCATGGGTGCCCTCCCTGCCTGCTGGTGGTGGGAGATGTGGGTGCCCCTGATGGGGAGCTGAATGGCCCCCTTCCCACAGAGAAGGGGGGGCGTGGGGGGCCCGCTGCCTT
>NW_008653717.1:0-1789 GCF_000695815.1 Acanthisitta chloris | reverse complement strand
AGTCTGTGTCCCCCCTCCCCTAAACGGTTCTCAGGTCCTTTTCCCCTCCATGTCTCCCCAAGTGGGGAAGGGGGGTCAGCAGCTGCTGCTTTCCACTGCCTTTGGGGGGACTAGATCCCCCCCACCCAGGCTCTGCCTGCTGGGGGGCTGGTGGCCCTTGGCCCTTATCTGCAGGGGTTACGGGACAGGTTAACCCCTCATCACTCCCAAAAAACGGGACTCTTACTGGCCTTGGTGCATAGGGCTGCCACCATACCCTTAACTCTGCTCTGGGTGCAGCTGATCACCTCGGGGGGTGCATGTCCTTGCCCCTCCTCATGCCTTCTCCTGTCTCTCTGCATAGGGAGTGTGTTTTGAGGGACAGCCCGGCCTCAGGGCTGAGCCCCGGGCAGAAATGCCCCCTACGTGCCTTGGGACACCATGTCTCTGTGCCTCCCTTAGCCCTGCAAGGGTTGTACCTGGTGGGGGGCTCTTAACTCACCCCCTCCAACCTGACTTTCTTCCCATGGTGGGGGGATCTGGTGGCCTCCCTGGCTCCCCAGTTATACCCTGTCAGCCAGAGCCACTCTAGGTGCACCAATAGAGGGGTTCCCTCTCCATCCATCTGCAGCTTCACCAAAGGCTGGATCTCCTAGGAGGGGAAGGACTTCACTATCAGCCTTAGTGTCCACCCCCTCAGCCTTACCTCAGCCCCAGTCCCCCAGCTGGGGCAGAGGTGGGGAGCACTACAGTCCCCCCCCGCTCCTTCCCTGCAGCCTGGGGTTACCCTGACCCCCATGGGGTTGGACTTGTGCCAGGGTGTCCTCCAGCCTTGAGGGGCTGGGGGCTCTCAGGGAGGGGTTTTAGGTGGGGACTGAGCTCAACCAGGCCTCTTTTAATGTCACAATATGGACAATGCCTCATATCTTTTTAGAGGGAAAAGCAACGGTTTCCCAAAAATTTATGGGTGCCTTTTTACCGCTGTGCCAGCAAAGGGAGGGAGCAGCATTTTGTGAGGGGTGTGCGAAGGGTTTTAGCTTTCCGGTGCTGTTCAGCTGGCTCCTGCCAGCACTGCCCTTCTCCCAATGCTGGGTGCTGGGGGCAGGCAGGGATCCCCCCCCAGCTCTGCCTACACCTCTGCCTGCCCTGGGCCTCATCCTGCCCCTCCAGGAGGGCTGAACTCAGCACTTTATATTAGACAAGTCAAATGGCACCAGCGCAGCCGCTCCCCAGTGAGAACCCATGGGTGCTGTGGCACCCAAGGAGCACAGGCCCTGTGCTGGGCACCCTTGGGGGGTCTGAGGAGGGTGGAGGCGGCATGGGGAGGGCTGGGGTACCAGATCCAAGTGCCTTCATGTGATTAAAGCTGTCAAACCATCTTGGAAAAAGGAGTCCTGTGTGTGTGCATGTGTGGGCCCAGGCACGTGCCGTATGCATGTCTCTAGAGAGTGTGCCCAGTGCAGGGACAGGGACCCCCTGAGATCCCTTAAATTCCCAGGGAAGGGTGGTGGGGGAGCACCCTCGGGTTGCAGGGTTGAGGTGTCACCCCATGCCTGGTGCCAAGGGGACATGATCCCATGCCAAGGCATCCCCCCCAGGCTGCCCTGGCACCTCCATTCTAACCCCTTTGCCCTCCTGTATAAATGTCCCTGGTGCCAATGGGGATGGGTATCCTGCTCCTTAACAGGGAGGGAGTAAATTTACCCGTCTTTGCCCATCGTGGTGGGCATGTTTTCCCCAGCTTTGGTCCATTTGGTTCATTTTGCTCCAAATAAGGTGTCAGGCTTCCTCCACATGGTGGGGGGGAGGG
>NW_008653716.1:26870-41870 GCF_000695815.1 Acanthisitta chloris | reverse complement strand
CGCCAGCCCCTAAATCTCCTCTGCCTCATGCATATGAAAGGAGGAGGACATGGAGAGATTAACCTCCCAGGGCATGAAAGGGGTACAAAAGTTTACACCGCCGGAGCGGCCGTTTAGACCTTTCGGGGATGCAATTCGCACTCCTGGGCTTTTTACCATCATCTCCACGCGATGCTCAGACTCTTTCAGGGGTAATTAAGGGGCCAAATTACCCCAGATGTAACACCAGTGATATCAGGAGAGGCAATTAAGATATTTAGAGAATACCACTTCTTTTTCTCAGCCATGAAGACAGACTCGTGCCTTAACATCAACTACAACATTTAAAGGTCTCCAAACACCTCTGTTTTAAAGGCAGGAGAAAGAGGTAGGATTCACTTTCCTGACAGCAGTCACCAGCAGACTTTTGAGCTCATACTCTAAAAAAAAAAGGTATATTACTGCAAATGCATCTAGGTAGCACTTTTTCCCAACATGTCATTGTAGAAAAAGAGTATCTTCTTAATACATTAAAAGGGGCTTCTCAGTGTATGAAAAGTGACTGCCAACTGTGGACAGGGTCATAGCTTTCAGATAAACTTGCTGGAGCAATAAGTATGTCCCAAGAATCTCATATTAAATTTTTTAAAAATCATTAAAGTCTAAAACAGCCTAAAAAAATCTTGAATGTTTGAGAACCCCCTCCTTCTTTTTTTATTATTTTTGCACTCTAAGCCCACAGAAACAGTATATGTTTGATATGACCTCAGGTCATTTGTGTCACCTCAAAATACTTGGGGTAAAACGGACCTCTTTACCGGCACAACCAACAAACCCATGTCCAGGACGCCTCTAAAGAGACTGAAGCTTGCTGTTCATAGCACCACATAAATTGCACTTGATGTTATCAGTGATGTCAGTGTACATGGAAGGTGTATAATGGATATTAATTATGACTGTTATCACTTATGACTTGTGTGGTGCAGCCAGGTATGCCTGAATACTTGCAAACACAGCGGCTTTTACACGTGGCAACTCATGAAATGGAAAATGGTCACTCTGCACAGCTCTAATGAGGGCAAGGGTGATTTAAGCTAGCAGAAAGAATCATAATTACTGTAGGTTCAAAGTGATCTTGAAGGAGAGGAAGTTAAAACAGGGTTGGGATTGATCTACTTTCATGCTTTACTCGGCCTATTGTTTTTAATGCCTCACTTTGAACTATAAACAAATGGCTTCAGCTGATTTGCACAGTTTTCTGCGGATAATTCCTGAATTTGTTCTGGGCAATGGTGGAAAGCGTGCACATTGCAAAAATAAATAGCGAGGAAGCTGCAACAACAGCCCCCACCCTCTGTAGTGTGTCCAAAAAAAGTCCAAATTAAATCCTGGATTCAAAGCCATTTCAGAGCACAGATAAGAGGAAAGGGCTTCATGGTTTGCAAAGGATGGCATGCTTACAGGGTAGCTGGTTCCAGTGCCCAGCCCCAGCAAGGCAGCTTGGATGGTGAAGTGCTTCCCTCCTGGGGAAGGCCTCCTCTCCCGGCTCATGGACAGAGGGGACCAGCAGCCTTGTCACTGCTCCAGGTCTCTGCCGGCAAGACTGCCGTGGCCTCCAGCTGACATGGTCTCTTCCCCGCTGCAGCCCCTGGCCAACGGCACCTGGGCAGAGCCCAGGCACGGCAGGGTTAAAACAAAGGCAAAACCCAGGGAGTCTTAGAGAGACACAGAAATACCTATAGGCTATGTCCTCAGCCTGGGGAGCCTCTTTTTCTCCCTCTCCTTCAAGACAGTGCAATTTCTGAGCTCCCACCACAGGGCCACTCCTATTGCTGATAGAGAGAGAGAAGACCTGTCCCCAGAACTGCAAGTGCCAGAGGACACAGATCATCAGGCCAGAGACAGCCATATCCCATGCACCACCCAGGATAAACTTCCTTGCCTCAGACCCCTCTTTTTTCAATAACATTGGATGATAATTTGGGATTATATACAGGAAAAATAGAGGGAGATAAAAAAAAAGTCTCTAAAAAAACACAGTCTTTCCCATAATCCAACAGAGAAATAAAGGGTGAAATAGCTTTGCCGACTTCTATGTGCTTTGCTTTTAAGTTCAGCATGGAAAGGCTTTTACTCCTCCTGCATCATCATAAAAGGGATTTTTTTTTTTTACCTGGGATGCTTTTGGTTAATTGGTGTATGTAAAAATGTCTCAATGTGGAACTCATTCCTGATCCGGGTGTTAAGTGTCTGAGATCTGCCCAGCTGCGTCATAATGGATACTTTTCTTCGTTTGACCATCCTGCTAACTCCCTGACCCTCAGCCAACACCACAGTCAGTAGCAGAGCCAACACATCATGTTCGCCTTGGCAAAATGAGCCAGTCTGCATTAAAATGAGGGTCAGTGGAAAACCAAAAGAACCAACAAAAGTCCCTTGTTTTCTTTATTTTTGTCTGAAAGCTAAAACTGATGCTTTCTGCCAGCTCACCAACTCCAGAAAGCACCTAGACATCCTCACAACAGGGTGGTGAGATGCTTCAGGAACATTTCCTTCACAGGATGATGATAATAAGCTTCTTGTACCAAATAATTTCAACATTATTCTATTTTGATGGGGAACATTACAGTCAACTCCCATTAATTCCTCCCTAGCAGAAGCTAAGCTTCCTATTGTCCAGCAGAGGCTTGGTTTTCTTCAGATTTCTTGGTCTAAAAAATGGATTTTCATAGAGGAACCCACAAAATGATAAATCCCCTAAATTGCCCCTGCAGCAACCTAATATGATTTCCTCATTTAAGAGTGGAAATGATGAGAGTATGCAAAGATATTCATCTTTATTTGTACTGAGAAGACTTATCTTGTGAGACCTGTCAAGCCCCCTTTTTAAACCATCTGATGGCAAGATAAAGTAACTGAAAGTGCTGGTTTATTTTTCCACATCCCTGTTAGGTCAAAGGCATTCCAGCCTCCATCAGGCCTGATCATGGCACACAACCCTTAATGGTACATGAAAGGTTGAAAGTTGTATTGTAGCACCATCTCCAGAGGTCCTGCCTCCTCAGCTTGGGTGCCCACTCATGACATAAGTGTAGGTAGGTCCACACTGTGACAGGGCAGTGGCAGATGATGGCAGTTTTTGATAATGGTCATGATCAATTGTGAACATTGAGCTGTGGAGCACATAAGGATAGAGACCTGTTCTGCCATCCCAAATCCCCCAAAATGCCTGACTGATCTGAGCTGGTGCTTGTGTGTAAGCATTGGCTGGGAGGGAAGACAATCAGGTCCAAAATCTGGCTCTGGGATGCTGATGTTGAGCCCAGCCACTCTAAAACTGGGAGGTAGTTGCCAACAAAATCCCAAGTTTGATTTTTTCTTTCATAAATTTTTTACAAATGGGACTTCTGAAAATGTTTTTATTTTCCTCCTTGACTGAGACTGGCAGAACTGGAATGTGGATTTGTATGTACAAACCATTTTTTCTAGACTGGATATGGGATTTTCACTGTATCTGGAGGTGGGTCTTTCAGTATAAATCCCAAATAACATCTCCTGACTGTGGTCAGCTCAGTCAGTCCTGCAAGAAAACTCATCAGCTCTCTTCATGAAAAGAAAATATTGGCATGAAGACATGTTTCTCTCAAGACCGCCACGAGTGGACAGATATTGTGGCAGTTGATCACTCTGTGTTTCAGCATGCAAAAAACCAGAACACAAATGAGGATATAGAATAGAATGAGGAGACTATCCTGTAGACATTTTAAAATCAAATGCAAATGCCTAATCAATTAAGCAAGCTTGCACACTGCTGTAGACATCATCTCAATGTCTAGCCCTGCAAGGAGCCACACTACCATACCCCTTTGCTCATGTGAAGCAACACTGTCTCTGGCGAGACAGAGGGCTCCCCTCCGGCAAATTTCTTCATGTGACGGAGGCCAAAGTTTTTATGTGTTTTCTGAAAGCAGCTATGGCAAACAGTCAATTCAGCTAAACAGTCTTGGCCACAGTACATCTGTGCTTAGTTTTGGCTTAGCAGAGCAGAATAACACATGTACTTCTCTCTCTGTCCCGTTCCTAACCTAAGATAGTGGGAAAAATAGCTGAATTACAGAAGTACCTTCTAAACAGAAGTATCCTGTGACAGTGTAAAATCTGCATGACTGGGTATTCCACCCCAAATGAACTCACAGACCCACATGACTTCCTTGTGAGGTGACTTTGTGGGGAGGGTTTTTTTGCTTAGTTCTTGTTGCTGTTGTTTTGTTGCCTGCTCAGATCAATACCTTTTACTGATCTCATTTCAGACACTTTTATAATCAAAAAAAAGAGAATAAACAAGACCCACTAACAGAAGTGAGGATATTTTCTGCAGGTCAGTGCTATATTAATAATGACAGTTCCCTCCTCTGACCCTTCCTCTCCTGCTTCTGGAAGAGGCACCAGCACCAGCGAAACAGCTGTGCCATGCAGCCAGTGTCATTGCCACTGCTGCTGACAGCAGCAATGAGGACATTTCTTCAAGTGTCTCAATGCCTTAAGAGCTGAGATCTTGTTTTCCAGTGCGATTTAAGGGTCATCAGCAACACTTTTTGTAGGCACAGATCGCTTGCTCCAGTGTGCACCAGGATGATCAGAAACTGCATGCCTGTGTTAGCTTGAGCTTAAACAGGGTTAGGCCGCCCAGGTGCCAAACACAGGCTCTGCAGCTCTTTAACATAGTCACACCAGATTGATGAGGGCTATTTCACACCCCAAATACTCAGGCCATAGCCACCAGCCCACAAAACACCACAGAAGATGTGCCCAGCAGACCCGGTACACCTCTGCAAGGCGGTGACTCTTGCAAAGGAGTGCAGCACAGCAATCCCTATGGCAGCACTGCCAGTCAAAGCTTCAAAGCATAGCAGAAACATTGCTATGAGGTGCTGTCCCCCAGCTTCTCAGCCTTGTCATACAGGTCCCAGCACCTGTGGAGCCAGTCTCTTGTCTGCAGCACTGCAAAGCCATGACCAAGGCTTTAAACTCTCAGAAGGTTCATGAACAACACAAAGCCTCTTTCAGTATTTCAGCCACCACTTTTAAGGTCAGTTAAAGCAAATTTGCCATCCCTTAGGTCTCACTCTATGGACCAAGGTACAGGGACAGTGATTGGATTGCACTGTGTTCTTCATTTTATTCAGATATTTAATGCACATATTTATCACTTCCTTTCTTGTGTTATGAGCTTTTGTTAATAACATTTAGCCTCTTCAGTCTTGGTTTCCAGCTAGTATTTCCCGGTATTTTTCTTTACATTTGTTTTAAAGGACTTATTTTCTCCTCCACTTACATTGATTGGTTTGTCTTTGCCACTCTAAGCAGCTTTTTCAGAATTAAGTATTTCTTACACTGAAATGGTTTCCTTCTCATGAATGAAAAGGGTCTGTAAACAAATTTCAGCAGAAAATTTAATTTTACCACCCAGAGGAAAGGAGTCACCTTCCAAGCTGTAAAGGCTCAGGCAGTTCTAACCACTGGGCCAGCAGTGGCTGAGAGATGATCATATTTGACCCTAGAATTTACATCAGCACCCTGGATTTGAAAGGAGCCTTTGCTTCAATTCTTTAATCTGATACAGACTTTCAGCATGACTATGGGTGAAGTCTGTGGAGCATTTAAGGTTTTTGGCTTTACAAATCAAAGACCCAAACACCATTGTGTATCCAAATTTCCGGCTGTCTAGCAATACAGTCAAAATCTTTGAAATTAAAGGAGTAATTAGCCCAAGTAAATTGCAAGGTGCCAAAACGCCTAGCAGTGCTTGGTGACCCAAGGTGGGTGCCGTGATGAGCCACACGGACACACCAGCATGGTGGGAGAGAGCTGGGCTGTCTGTGACTCAGAGCCATCTAATGCCATGGGCCAGCATTGAAGTACCCAAAAGCAGCTGTTCCCTGACTGTTCACCTGCTCAGGCTCACAGGCATCTGCAAATTCACATCCCAGCAAATGTTAGCCAATAATCAAGGTTTACTATTCATTTTTTAATCTGACAGGTTGGAGCTGGATAGGTTTTATTTTTCCTATCTTTAATCATCTGGTTTTTAAACAGTTTTTACTGTCATATTTTTATTTCTCAGTTTTAGAGCCAGTGACATAATTTGACTGAATTATTAATATTACAGGCTAATTTGTGTTGCTTTTTGTGCAGAGCTCAATGACAGGATAAATTGCATTCTGTATTGTTCTAACTGTCTTAAAATATCTCTTTGTAGTTTTTGAAAAAAGCCCAAAACTATTTTGAGAAACTCATTCCTGGACTGTGCTTGTATCACCAAAAGTCAGCGCTCCTCTCCAGTTTCCCAGTCCAAAATGTGACCAGCACACATACAAAACCAGCGGCTGTGCATCACTCCTCAGCATGTGGTGCAGGCATTGTGCATCCAGCAGCACTCCTACAGATCCCTGTGGCCCTTGGGCACATGATGGAGCAAGCCAGCCCTAGAGAGGAGTGCACAGACAGACTTCTCCCAGCAGGGCTGGACCCTTTGGGTACTGCTCTTCAGTAGTACTTGAGGCTCAGTCTGCAACCACAGGTCGTCCCATTTCTGCAGTGGGAACAGCAAACACACACACAGCTGGTGCCCAACTTGCAGCATCCCAGGCACTCCCAGTGCCTACCATGTGGCTCCAGAACCCTCCTCACCTTGCTGTTCCCCAAGAACAGCCCATCCCCAAGCATGCCTCTCCCACACAAGGCTGGTGTCCCTCTCCTGGGCCGTTAATTGCCTCGGATGAGCGTCATGCGGCCCAGCGCACACATGTGTCCCATAACCTAAACCATCTGTGAGAGTTTTAATTAACCCATCCCCAGCTCCTCTGTGCTGCCATTGAAAAGATCCTGTCCTGGCCCCAGCCGAGCCTCCCCCATGCAGCCCTGCAGCTCCCCTCCCCACCCAGGAATTCACAACCACAACTGCGTGGTATGGGCCCCCCGGCCCTCCACGGCTGCGCAGGAGCAGCCCTTGGCAGTGAGCGAGAAGATGAAACAGGGTCCCTCCATATGTGGCTGCCAGTGTGGACCTACAGGGTAGGCTCCACGCACAATAGATAACAGGAGGCTTCTTCTCTCAGCTGTTCAGCTGCTGGGTCTTCAACGTCACATCATACGTGCAGGCATCAGACACTCCTTATATGAAAAATAGCTGGAGAAAAATTCTCCTTCTGTGAAGCCACATGGATGTACATCAACACACACTTCACCCTACTGCTGCTGAAAATTGCTGTCAAAATGCAGCCATGTCAGGCCCTGTGTTCTCACTACTCTCTAGGGATGTGACTTTACTCTCTGGATGGTTTTATATTGCAATGAAGTGAAGCTTTCAGTGGAAGTACTCAAATTCAGTGAAGTTGCTCTGGATGCTAAAGAGAGATCTAAAGTCCCTAGGGAATACTCAAAATCAGGCTCTAGATTATGTGATTTGGGCACTGTAAATTCAACAAGGCTTGCAAGCAATATTTTCACCAAAACAGGAAATTTGCCCTGGCATGCTAGGTTTGCAGTTGGTATAAATGAGCACAGCTCATTAGCAAAGAATTTGGTGTTGCCTGTCTAGAGGCAGGACACACTCACTCTAGGGTCTGTTCCTCTGGAAGTCACCATGACCATGATATTAACAAATTTAGCAGAGGTGGCAGTGTAAGGTAACCCCAGAAAGTAAAACCTCACAAATTTGCAACATGGGGAGTGCTCATTGCACAGACTCTTGCAAACTAGCTTTAATCACATGAAACCAATGCCAACAGCAGCACTGTGCTTTCTCCAGTCATCTGGGGGCAATTCATGGCAACTTTTCTATTGCACCTTTCACTGAGCACTCTCAAAATGATTTTATGTAGATCTACAGTCTCACCTTTTTATAGGCAGATAAATTGAACAGAGAAGTGAGAACACCCTTGCTTACGATGGAACATGGACAGAGCTGTGTACTGTTCACCCAAGTCCCAGTCTAGGGCTTGAATAAACTTTACTTAGATCTACCTGTTCATAAATAGAGGTTTTCTGCAGGTTTCATATGATGGAAATATCACAGTCTCACACTGGCACCAGAAATCACTGATTCACACAAAACAGGAAGAGAAATTTTCTAATAAATGAAGCTGAGATATCAGTTTGTCTGGATTACATTGAAGTCCAGACCTCCAACTATGACTCTGCAATGTCCACAAGGCTATGGTGCATCAGGGCTTCAGATACTTAACAGGTACCAAACATCGGTGCATGCTGCAAAGTTCAGTGAACTCCAGTGCTATCTCAGCTCACCCTCCTTGCAGTGAAGCAGGATCAGACTATAAGGGTCAGCCCCACTGCTCCTATCCCATTATCATCCCACAGACTGTAAATAAGAGCAGCAGTCGGGCCAAGCAAGTGCTCCTGATGGGTTCAACAGTAGAAGTAGAATCCCAGTACCATTCACTCATGTGCTGAAAGTCTCTTATGACAGAAATATTTTCCACTGTAGGAAGAGCAACAGCTCACCTGTGTGCAAAGGTGGAAGACTGTCCCCGTCAAACAACCAGTTTTGATTCCTAAACAGAAGCTTAGCCTGGTGATGCCAGGCTGGGTAGGCCAGTTCACCTCTCAGTGTGTTCAGCCCCTCTGAATCATTCAACAGCCGATCTTGCAGTCCAGTTAGTCCTTTGAATCCAAAGGTTTCCCATAAGAGGTGTTTGCACATCTCTCCCCAAATTCAGTGACAATAGAACCCTGGTCTCACACTGAATAAGGTATAAACACTGTCCTCAAGGAGTTAAGTCCGTAGGTTCCTGTCTGATAAACACAGGATACATTTTTAAGATCAACATTCTCAGTCATTCTGCAGCTGAGTTTTATGTGTGTCTCATTTCTCTCCAGTGAGATTTCCAGAGTGACTCAGAAGCTTTGAGTGGAGCTGGAGGGTTTTGGAAAACAAACTCATTTTTGTGCTGCCGCCTCGCTCGCTTTTGCTTTCTGTGCATGCAGAAACTGTGCTGTGCTGTCAAAAATGCTTCTGATTCATAACCTCTGACAAAAGCATGAGTAGAGCAACATCAGGAATCGCATAGCTCACTGACCGCTGGGGAGGGTTCATTGGCCTGCTAATCTGAACTGTCTGATCCTAAACTTCCACTTCCCATTATATTCAAATGCACTGCTGAGTTATTGGACTCCAGCACAGACTCAGTGATGTTTTTCTTGTCTTATAGTTTTGTAGTGACTGAGCTAAGCCACACGATAATTATTAAGGCAAAGAGCTTAGCAGGATCCTAACAAGGATTAAACATTTATATGATTCATTAAAATATTCCCAGTGCCACTAGCTGGGATAAAAATGTATAAGGATTGTGTTATAATTATAACACCAGGCTGTCGCCCAGAAATCTCTGTGAAAAGAATCCCTGGAAAATGTTGCTTTAAGATGCCAGAGCTGCACTCACTGAAGTGCCTTTTTCATTGGAAACCCAGCCTGAAATCCCGTTGACTGGCACATCCCTGCAGTCAGACCCATACAGAAGCAGCTGGCTCTTGGGACAAGATTAGGAACACCCAAATAACCCACTGCAATATAAGCACAGCTTTAACCAATTATGGGACTAGCCTGTACCGGCTGAAGACACAGTGCTTTTATGGGAGAAATTTTATTGCTGGTGTTGTTTCTTAGTAGTAAATTGACCAAAATTGAAGACGAAGAAAAGGAGAGGAGGGCAGAAAAGAAACAAAAAAAGGGAAGAGGTAGATATAGCAACCTTTTACCCACTGAGGTCTGAGTACTTGATCAAATATGGATAACATCAGTGTGGATCCCTCCATCATCTTAAAGACTCCAAATCTATGTATTTTTCCTGCTAAGACAGTGCATGTACTGTCAGACTGCAGCACGCTCAAGGGGAAAGGTGTTCTCAGCCCCCTGCTGATTCTGCTTGCTTGCTCTGAATACCTGTTGAGGACTAGATTGTAAATATTCACCTCTGGGTACACGTCATCACTTCTGAACTGTAAGTCTTTCTTGTTTGTCCCGTTTGGATGTGCTGTGCAGAGTAGGACTGCTCCATGTGGGAAAGTCACCTTCAGCTATTTGCTATCAGGAGTGTCTTTGCTGCAGAGAGCACGTGGGAAGACAAACAAAAAGTACAATTACTTGCCCAGCCCTACTCTTTGGTGTCACCATTTTTCAGGAAGGGGCAGGGATACTAAGAAGTCTCCATAAACACCTCATCTTGCAGGAGCATGCCTGCTATTACATCCCCTGCTGAGTAATTGCATATTTTCTCCCACAACCACAAGAATCCTGCCAGTAAGGAGAGTGGTGAGTACCAGATCCCACATCATTTTAGCTTGTGAGGAGGAGTAACCTGTGCTGGGACTACAGACTGTCAGGTGCCAAGATGGGCTGGAGAAAGCATGTGGGTGTAATGTATCACATCCTCACCTTGCAAGGCATGAGTAGGATTGGCTGGACCCTGAAGACCATTCTATTGCTCAGGACATGTCATCGTGTACCAGCATCAGTTTTTTCACATTTTGCACAGTGAAAGATGTCACTTACAAAATTTGAAACTGAGTACTTAGTAAGGAAGAGCATTCAATCAGATGGGCAGGGCACAATGCTATTTGGTTCTGCTGCAAGGAAATCATGCTTCTCAACATGGCAAAAGGAAGTAGACTTATACTGCTCATGCTTTGGTGCATTAGGGTTGCAGTTGTCACACAGCAGAGAGCACCAGCATTGACCAGAGAGCCTATTCATTTGTTGTAGTTTGGTTTTCCAATGAGGTAGTGCATGTAGTATTGCTCTCTGCATATGTATGTGTGTTTCTCTTCACCTGTCTATCTGAACTCAGCTGTCCTTCTCCCTCACCAGTAACTTTTGAACCTGTTGACCAATTTCAAAGAAATTTGACAGACAATAAGAGGTCTCTAAGGTATTAAATTCCAACACGTTTTATGAAAATTGGCAGCTGGTTAGAGGAGAAAAACCCAATTAGTGCTCCTGTGGAGGTGAAGGCTGCAATGTGAACATGACCCTTATTAGGCAGTGAAGATCCTCCTGGGAAAGAGATATTGTGAATGTCCTCAGAGGGAAAACCAGATCAGCACTTACATATTAGACACCAGAGAATTCAATGCACACACTCCAGTAATGTCCCAGGAAACCATCAGCTTCATCAGCTCTGCTGCTCACAGAACAATACATCCTTGACCTCCAGCTGGGGCATTTGCAGCTCTCCTTACAGACAGGGAGAGATAGAACTGAGGAGGAGGGAGCTAGGGGCAGAGGAAAAGCCTTCTTCCAATGACTTCTGAATGCCTCTCCTGATCACCTCCTCCAGATCTTCCACTGATCTGTCTCAACCCTCCTCAAGCTGTCATGAGCATCCCATGGATCCCTTCAGCCCTTTCATTGCCCCATCTTTTTGCTTTTCCCAAGCTAATGTTCTAACCTGAACAGCCAAGGATCTTCACTGTTGTACCTTAGCTTTCCTCCTTCTCACCACCTCAGAAATGGCCTTTGCTCTAGCCACAAACTAAATGCATAGTTTTCAGGACAGTTTGCCCTCATTTTTGAAGCAGCAGGATTTAGTTTTGCCTGCACTGCTAAGAAACCTTGAGCTAGTTCTGGAGTCATGGCACTATGAAACAGGCAAGGACATTACATTTACGAATTGGACTTTCCCTCAGGGACAAATTCATCCTTCTTATAACCTCCCTGAAGTCACAAAAGAGAAAACATAGCCCTAATTAATCCAGTCTGCTTGCATTACAAGAGATAACATGGCCTAGAGTAAAGCATCTGACTCAGACAGGAGGTTCATGGTCTTAAATCACTTTGCCACTGACTTTATTGCTGCTGTTGAGCACATCCTTTAGCTGCATTTATAAATGCATATTGTAGGACTTATGCTTCAGGACCCAGATTCCCAGCTCAAATGAGCAACCATGTGCAGACTAAACTTTTGCAACTAAAGCTATGTACACCTACAGTGCCTTCACTAGTTTGCTGATGAGGAGAGGAAAGGACTCTGAAGTGAAGAAAAGTGAAGAAGGCACTGAGTGAACTCACAGGAACACAGATGTCCTCCAAAGGTCTCCTTGGCTGTCCTTCAGCTCCTATCCCTTGTCTGTCCTCAGGAAAACTGCTTCCTTGTTATGAATCATGCAGAACTCCAGCCTTTCCTTTCATGCTCCTGTTTCAGCTTTTTCCCTCCCTTCCCATTCCTCAAACAACAATAAAATGTTATCAGAAACATTAAAAACCATTCAAAATCATAATTTACCTTTTTTAATGAGGCATATAATTGAGTTCTATGAGGACAAGAACAACAAGGGAAGGCAGGAGAGGAGCCCCAAAGGAAATAATCTGGACCCTCCCTCTCCTGATTTCTGCATAAATATTGAGACAAGTGGCATTTGCAATGGAGATTTATCTTGTAGAAGAGTTCTGATAGCTGATCAGACAGATCGATAAGTAATTGATCACAAGTATGTTTACATCTACTTAATTAAGTCAGCATCTAGTTAATTAAACGGTGAAATATTTTAAAACTGCGAATTGTGCAATGAAGTCACATCTGACCAAAAAAGTAATTCTGACACCCCATCAGTGAGCATTCTCCTCAGAAACCTTTGGGAATTTCACATACTGATGTGCAGACTACCTAGGACTACTCAGTGGTTCATTACAGCTATCATGAGATGAAACTGCAAGGGTTTCAAAGAACCTTTCTCTGTGGGTCCCAGCAAGTTCTGGGACATAGCTGCAGTAGTGATGCTCCTCAAGTGAACAGAGAGGCTTGTCTAATTCAATTGAAAATGCTCCAAGAAAATGCTGCTATCACTACACAACTCTCATGTACCCACCAGCTGGCTCCATTTGGAAAAGAAAATCTTAGTTTTCTAAATGCAAAATATTTACAATTGTTCCGGTCTGTCCTTCCAGAATTCTCTCCCCCTTGCATATGGATTTTCATGAAGCTACAACACAGGGATCTGATGATCTCTCCAACTGTCTCCATATCAGATGTCAGCATTGACAACGATGCATGCTTCTAGACATAGACTGATATCAGGACTTCAGTTAATTGACTTTAAAGTCAAACACACATGGTTACATACTAAGGATTTGATGGAGGTCCATGTCTGATACAAATAAGCATGCTGGAAACTAATCTGGAAATCTCACAAGGACAGGCTCCTCAGACCTTCTGTGGATCATGAAGGCCAGTGTGTTTGCTCAGGCTATTAAAAGGCAAAGTCTTATCTCAAATAAATTGTTCACTAGTATGATACCAATTATTTCATTAGGGTTGTTTCTGAATAGTGGCACAAGGGCATGGCAAGGAGTAAATCAAACTCACTGAGTTTCCTCTTGGCAAAAAACAGGAACAAATTAAACCAGCTACCCACATTTTCAGAGCTTTAAAGTCTTCTTTGTGACATTCAGTTCTGGAAGTAAGCAAAGGTTTGAGAACAAGCTTTTTTCTTCCTAGCCATTTGTGATTCCCTTTCTCACTCCCATTCCTTAGTTTTCCGGGCAATTACCTCACATTTTCTGTCAATCTCTCATCATATCTCTACCCTGCCTTACCAGTTTGCTCCTGTTTTGGCCCTGGGCTATTTCACGTATGCCATGTCCCAGAGAGATTGCCCTGGTTTAGTCACCATTTCTACATGTACCAAGCTTTGGCATCCTTCCAGGAAGCAGTAATGTTGCCATATGGATTGACTGGCTTATCACAGGCCAAAAATACCATATGTTGTTACTGAGGAGCTCTAAGGGCCAAATGGCCAAACATGTTCAGGCTCCAAGGACAGATTACATGGAATATGTTCGCACTTAAGACAAGCCTTGGGCAGGCTTCAGATCCTGACCTCCAAAGCTAGACTTCAAAGCCTTTGTCTTAATCCGACACCCAGCTCTAAAGGCACTCCTTAGTGTGACATGACATTTCCTTATGCACATTCCTCACAGCACAGCTTTCTGTTCACACATGGTAAAGCCACCCCATCAGAATAGTCCCTGAACTTCTGACCAAGCTCAGCTGAGAGCAGATTATAGGTGGACCACTGCCAGCTTGTTTGAGAATCTCAGCTAGGGTAGAGATAGAAAGGTTTTCAGAATAAGTTATACTCTCGAATAGCATTGAATTTATCACAAAACATTAATCTCAAGTACGTCATGGCTACATTCACTCAGAAACTCATGCTAAGAAGTTCCCTCAATTAAATAACAACCCACTGACTTCCATGAGATTGTACTAGTGACTTTGAACCCTCCAAGAGTTAGAATTCAGTTCTTTCACCTAAACCAGACACCTAATCACCTGGCTGTGGTATGAAAAGCAACTGTGTGGGTCTGAAGATGGTGGACCAATTTAGCTCTTCCCTAGTACAGGGATAAGCAAACATCCTTAGGACATGTTTTTTTACTATCCTCACTCTGAACCAATCACAGATGGTTTATCTCAGATAAGAAAGTCATTTATGCCAAGCTAACATTCTCTTGACTTTCAGCAGAGCTTATTATGAGTCCTCTGATATGCACAGGGCAAACTCAAATCTTTCTGGTCCTTTCAGGTCTAAAGAACTCAATATATGAATAGAATGAAAGGAATACACTAACCTTTATTCACTTGCTGGACAATTCACAGTGAATACAAAACAGAAATAAGGATTGGTTGCTAAAACATTTGCAAGAACAGAAAACAAACAAGAACACTTTTCTCTGGATATTTCCACTGAAAAAAAATTGATCTTTCTCATCTGCAATGAGGGTGGCATTTAATCTCAAACTGGAGTAGTACATTCTGACATTTGTTCAACAATACTGGGGACGATGAAAGGCAGAGACAAGGGAGCCCGTTGATGTTGAATGATCACATATTGACAACATGGCATTGTTGTGCTTGGGGAGGGGCAGAACTATGGACCCACCACCGGCACTGTTAGGCCTGGGCTGCTTTCTGACCTCCCAAAAGCTGCCAGCAGTGTGGTGGAGCT
>NW_008653716.1:1926-26839 GCF_000695815.1 Acanthisitta chloris | reverse complement strand
CTCAGATGACTGCAAATGCATCCATGCTCCTCTGAGGTGCAATAAAAGCACAGACTGGCAGGGTTCTGAGAATCCTTTTTGTTCTGACACCCTCTCATTCACTTTGCACCCCAGGGTTGACTGAGGGAAACATCTTCATTCCAGCTACAAAACTAGGAGATCTGCAGCATGGTAAGACCTGGGTGTTTGTACCTCATTACAGACCTAACAAAGGCTGGCCTTGTTTCTTATTTTACTGTAATCTAGCAAAAATTACATGTATCTCCAGCAGCCTGCAGTGTGTCCCAGCTACATGATCTCCCCAGCCAAGCACCACTGCTGAGGCACCCCACTGCCACACTGTGCAGCTTGGGAAAGTCATGTCTGCTGGCCTTGGCAGCATGCATGGGCAGGAAAGCCTCCAGTTAACAACTTCCTCCAACACAGCATGCTGTGCTGGTGTCATTGACTCTGTACCAGCTTTCCTCACCTAAAAAAATGTGTGACAAGATGTGGCTTCATTCAATCCATGGTTCTAACCGGTTTCCAGCCCGGTGAGGAGTGTGTCCAGCTGACACAGCCCAGAGAAACTGCAGATGGCGGCTTCATCCTGATCTTGGGCTTAGGCAGAAACCTCAGTGGAAAGAAAAAACAATTAAAAGTGACCCATAATGTTCTTCCTCACAGCACTCTCCACTCAGTGGTGCCACATTGAGGAATATAATTCATTCCTGTACAATTACAAAAAATCAAAAAATAGTTAACAATAGATTTTCTCTTAAATGTTTGTTAAAATATTGTGATGAATACAGAAGGGAAAAAGAAACTCAGACTTGAGCCCTGAGATAACCTTTACTTTTGTGTTTAGTACCAACCCAGAAATCTTTCAGCTTGAACTGTCTGAGGGCTTAAAAGCCAGGACTCACCTGGGGTAACTTCCCATCACACCATGAAGTCAAGCAGGCTAATATGTTTGACACTAGCTGAAAGTCTGCCTCCTCACAGGACATCACCAAGTTTCTCCCCAGAGAAGAGAATGTATGAAGGCAACTGTCATGAGATATTGCACACCCCATTTGCTAAATAAAAAAAATGCAAAATTCCCATGGAAGTGCTAGCAAAGGTCTCATGGCAAAGAGCTTCACCTACATGGATATAGAACTCTGTGTATATGTATGACTTAGAGGTGGGGAAAGCAATTAAGTGGGATATTTTTTCCCTCCCTGCCTTCCTTGTCCATCTATTAATCTGCTGTTAGTGGTGAGAAGAGCTCCAGATGCACATACAGTGCAGCTGTATATAATTCTAAGCTCCATGCCAAGTGCAGTACAGCTTCATCAATTCAAAACTAATTTTTAATTCTCTTTTATTTTAGCATTCTGCTAAGAAGATGTCTCTCTCCTTTCACACTTTTCTTTGAGACAGCAAAATGCTTCTTCGCAATACTGTCAGCTGTAATAGCCTTATGGTAACAGATAAAAAATTAGGTTGCAATAACAGTTCATAGGAACTTTAATCTATTAATGAGCAGAACTTTGTGCTGCGAGGACATAAAGGTGTCCTTTATACCCGCTCAAGAAAATATTCCTCAAATTAAATCCCCCCGCCACTGCTGTATTTCTTGCTCTGTTACCTTTCAAGGAAAACCAAACAACTCTACCCTGATTCCTAACCATAATTTCCAAGCTATATTATTAAGATAGTTCTTACTAGCTCTTTTATAGGACCACTAAGTCCAATTTTTTTGACAATCACAAACTTTCTCTGAAACTATTAATCTCTGGCTGTAACTTGTGGTGTAGCACATGATACTCTCTGAGATTACATGCTACAGTACCAGTAGGAATGAATCGAAATGTATTACTTTCATAGCCATATATATAGCCTATAGCCTATAGGTCATGGAATTCTCCATACATGCATATGCTGAATGATGGGTATATGTAGCAGCCTTGGAAAGGAATTAACGACCTTTCAGAGAGCAGAGAGTGATTTCTATGTATCTCGATGATCTTCAGAAAGGAAGCCCTGGGCGGAGATTTAATCACATGTCATTGTCTGTTATGCATTCATAAAAAGATGAACAATTATGGCAATTGAAGGAAACCTATCATCAACTGAGAGGAAAAGACTATTTTTCTGAAGCATACAAATTTGGTCTTTTATGACAAAATGACTACTTAAGTCTTAAAACTCTAATCATTACCATTTGCTTCCTAAAATATCCATCTCCCTTTATCTGCACATTGAACTGAAAACACAAAGCTCTTACAATGTTTCTGGTCTCTGAAGGGGTGAACATGTTTTATTCCTTATGTCCCTATTCTGCAGCCAGGTAGTACAGGCAGCATTTCTTGTCTTCTGGTGTCAAGCAATTCACCCTGGGCACAGCCCAACCCTTCAGGAGTTGATCTGTTCCTGGCTGGGGTGCTGGCACAGGGGCATTGGTGGGGTACCCCTGCACCGTTTCCTGCAGGGCCATACAAACAAGCCCCCACCACACCCTCTTGTCAGGAAGGTGGTGCTAATGGGAGATGGTTTCAAAGGTTTAATATAGCTTCTGCGACACCTTTCAGAAGAGGAAAGGGGTGCCCAGCTTACACTACAGCTGAAAAAACAAAGAAAGGAGGGAGAAAAAATAAGGTATTTCCTCTGAGTTCCTCATTTTCATTGCACTTGCCAGCCACAACCAAAGGGTGCTCCATTAGAGGGTGGAAGGGGAGGAGTAATTCAGCTACCTGCTACTGGGACTAGGTTCAATAGGAGATTTCAAGGCTCTGAGTTCGGGGCCTTTTCTGCAGTCCTTAATCATGAGAATTGCTTTGATGGGAGATATGTAAGCTTGATCAGGCACTCAGGTAGCCTCAGAAAAGAGCCAGCAGCCACTGCTGCCTCCGAGCTCTGCAGCCTGAGGGCAATGTCAATCCATGCCCTCCCAATTTCTATTGCCTCTTTTTCCATCCTCTCTACAGCCTGGAGCAAGGGACATCTGCACATCACTTTTTTTTCACTGGAGTAGCTGGATCCCTTAGAGACAGTACAGCTAAGGAGGCTGCATGGATCTGGGTGTGAGTGTACATGGCTCTGTGTGCAGCTGTTCAAGCGACAACACTTTGCTTAATCCATCTCCTGTGGCAGTAGCAGTGCATAGCCAGGTTGTATCCAGCAGCAAGGAATGGCCAACACCTGTTTCACTGGGGAATCTGCTACCCAGGGATGCCTCTCCTATGCCTGGACAAACACTCATGCAGCAGGTTAAATGGGTTTGCTCATCAGCTAGACTGTACTGCAGAGCAGAGTTGAGGCTGCAGAGTTGAGGCCACAGAGCAGGGATCAGTGCTCAGCCCTCACCTGTGCTTGATGAAGCCCTACAGAAGCTCTCAGCTGCTGTGGCAATGGGGAGCGACAGCAAATTGCTGTGTGACATAGTCCATTACACTCAACATACTAGGACAACACCCACTACTTCTGTGAATGTCACAGAGCACAGGGCCCTCAATTACTAATTGGTATTGTGGAAAAGACCCACCATTGAAATTATTGTACTGGGAAGCCAAGCTGCATCAAGCATAATGAAAGCTCTTTTTACTAAGCTAAGGACCCCACACATGCGAGGCATCCAGGACCCTCCCCAGAAGAATGGTAAATCTTGGCATCAGAAACACAGCAATGTCAAAGTGAGCTCTCTCTTCTTCACCATTGGAAACTCTGCTTTGTTTGGCCATTCCCCTTCTGCTCGTCATGACCAAGTAAACCCAGCTGAGCCTCCCCAACTGAACTTCTGATCCAATGCTTCCCTGAGGAGTTTGTGCTGTAAGGTTGGAAGGGTGGGCTCAGGAGGATATGGGTGGGACACAGCGGCAGCAAGGAAACCCTTGTTCACAGCTCATTTGGAGAGGAAACGGGCACGGATCCCAAGGAAATTGTTTTGTGTTCCTGAGCAGTCGGGGCGGGATGAGGGGGGTGGTGGTGGCAGTACTGGCCCTTTCCCGCTGCTGCAGCACTGCACCGACGCAGTCATGGCCAGGTGGGGCCAAGGCTTTCGTGCCTGACTACTCATGCTGCACTGGGCAATGTCCCCCCAGGAACCCAGGGACAAACAGCCCCTTCACGCTCCATGGTGGCAAGTGTTGTGCCCACCCCAACTGAGTTGCAGCACAAGGGGCAACCAAAGGGGTCCCAGATAGCCTTTCTCTTCTCTGAGCACCTCCCATAGGCACTGCCACACACACCAAAGGCTGGAGGAGAAAAGGGAACCTGCCCTTTGTACAAACCACTCTGCCACCCCGGTTGGACGTACCAGCTTCCATCCTTTCTTCCCCCATCACTCTGTCCTTGCCCTTCCATGGAGGTGGCTTGGCCACACTCCTGGTACTGAACCAGAGACATCACTGCCACCCCATGCAAGCCCAAAGGCACAGCCACCTCTCAGAGTTTCTCCTGAAAATAAGTCGGGGCATATATTGTCACTTGCAGTCTGGGTCAGGCTGCAGAGGGGCCCCGTGACTCTCTCCAGGGGGCGTTAAACATAACCTGTATGCCCACAGTGTGGAGCAGGGAACAGGGCGGGAGCTCTCAAGGAAGTATTTTGCTGAAAACAAAACTTTCAAAGCCTTTCAACAGCAGAGCACCGAAAATAGACTTCAGACTCCAAGGGAGGGGGAATTGGAAAAGGTTAGGAGCGGGGGAGTCCAGCTTTCCTTCGATCGACGACAACCCTGGGGAAAAAGGGGGCGCAGAGGTTGCCAAAGATTTTTTAAGTTCATTTCCTGCAGGAGCTGGAGACGAGGAGGGTCAGTTTATTGCAGTTTGGCCTGAGCAGAGAGCTCTGCAAGAGGCTCTTCAGGCTCACTCCAAACACAGCCATTCATTACCCGCTGCTGCATCCTTCAAAACAGGAAGCGTTGCCAGAGCATTAATTTATCTCTTAATCGCTGTCCTTTTGTTGCCGTGAAAAATGTTTAGTCATAGATTTAATTCCTCTCACTCCACCCCCTACATCCCGACCACCTCTGATCACAAACACCACGAAGAGACAGGGTTTGATGGCTTTTCTGATGGTTTTACTACAATTTAATTTTCAGGAGATCAGCTAACTTGCTCACAGATTCTATTGAAGAGCCCTGCATAGCAACAAGAGAGCTGCCCCTGGCTCAAAGTGGGAGTGTAATTCTTTGGGATTTCGCCTTGTCATTATTATTTCTCGCTCTTGTTATTGTCTTCAGTCCATCCTCCCCAGCCCCAATTTACTTTAAACAGATGTCTTATTTGTTCATAGTATGCTGAGGATTTGCCCTGGCAGAGATCTTTTTTTGTATTTTGTTTTGCCTTTTTTCCCTTAAATGTGTTTTAAATTTTGAGAAGAGCCCATGAAACAATAGCAGATGTGTTGTAGCTACAATTAATTGGATAATTAACTTAATTCATGTATTGCATTTTAGGTTTGTGTTTCTTACATAAGGGAGTGTGTGTGCTAGAAGCTGGGGTGGGCATGAGTGGAGGGGAGGAAGAGAAACATTTGTTGGGGAGGTAGGTTGGAGGGTGCCAGCCATGGGTCCCCCAGCCAAGGTGCATGAGCACAGGGGAGAAGGGAAGGAGAGGAAGGGGCCATGTGTTTCAGCAAGGGCCAGGTCATTAAAGATAGAGCCAGTGGTGAACACAGCAGTCTGGGCTGCAACATTGTCCTGGGGGTCTGTCCCATTAGGCATGCTCATGGGTGACTGTGGGGTGTACTGGCAAGGTCCAGGGGGCAGCATTTCAGATCCACTAGGACAGACTGAGCTGCCCTGCTCCTCTTGGAGGACAGCAGAGGATGCATGGACGACCAATCCATACCACTGGGGTCACTGGGATATACCTGGGATGGAATCACCCTCCACATGGCCCCAGGCCAGCTCAGCATTGGGCTGCCTCATGTTCACAGCTTGTGTCCCAACCCACCCAAGCCAGAGCCAGGGCAGGCAGAACCCTTCTGCCTTTGTGTGTCCCACCAGACACCCCCACATCTCCTTTGAAGACATATATCAGTCAATGACTGCCCTGTGGTGAACAGCCTCCAAACCTCGGTGACCTCTCAGCTGTGTGCTGTCTGCAGAACCAGGGATGCCAGCGCTGCCACCCAGGCAGGCCAGCCATCCTTGGACGTGATTATTGTTCCTTGGTATGGAGCTCTGCCAGGCGACACAGTTCCGGCTGGGCTGCATGCCCACCCAGTGGGAGGGTCAGGATCTGGCCCTGAGTGTTAACAGCCCTCCATGTCTCCTACTCAAAGTCCTCCTGTGGGTATTTCATGTTGGTCCTGGCTCCCACTGTATTTCAGAGGCAGTTGTGTCTACAAGCCACCAGGGTATGTCCTGCACCTCCAAGAGTACCCTTTGTGACTTATCCTGCACCCACCCTCCAGAGGTCTCAAAACATTTCACAAATACAAATACAAAGCTCTCAAGAATGTCTATGGCCATTCAGAGCAGAGTTTCTGCTTGCAGTTTGGTGATTTTTCTGCTCTTGGCTTTTGCATGGGCATAAGAGCAGAGGCTTTGATGCAGGGTCAAAGCAACATGGTGCCCAGGTCTAGTTCTAGCTCTGAGTAGCTGAATGACACAAAGGAGAACAAGTCTGGTAACTCCAAGACAAATTTGGACTGGATCCTGCAGCAAGCTCCAGGCAGGCAGACAGCAAGCACCCAGAGCTGCCTGACTTCCCAAAGGCTGCCCACACTGTGCTCAGATCAAGACCAAGACTTTGGATCTTATTTACAAGTGACTAAGTGAGACCTGAAGTTGCCAACTACACTGCAAGCATTTTTTACACAGTTGCCCTTAGGGAACTTCACAGCATTGGTAGAAACATCCATCTATTATGCACTATGGCTTATAGCTATCAGGAGAACAACAACAACAACAAAAATACATTTTTATTATAAAAATAGATATTTTTTCTATAAAATTTACAGTAGAAATGCATCCCAACAAGTCATTCACAAAATAACCAAAAAAACCCCTTCAAACTGCCCAGATGAGACCAAATGGTACTGCTAATTGCAGTGTACAAATGCCAGACATTGGCATTTAACTCTAACTATGCTAAATGCAAATGTCAGCTGGAATGACACAGTCCGGCTTCATCACCCAAGGCAAGTTTTCCAAGCCAGGCTTAGATGGATCCAAATTTCCTACATTTTTTTCTTTTCTTCTCCTGTGGCAGCAGATGAGGGCAAAGAATGGAACTATTTAGCCTTCAAAAAGGCTTGGAATGGGAACCCACAGAGATCCTGGTTCATGCTTGACTAACAAATTACGGTAAAAACACAACATCACTAGTAGGGCTATTGGAGACAATTATACCCAGAAGAAGTCCTTAGAAGAGGCTAAAAAGAAAATCCCATTTAAACTAAAAGGGAAAATGCTATTCAGTGCAGCATTTTCCTTCTGGTTTCTTTTTCTTACCATAGTTTCTGTTCTTGTTTTCTCTTAATTTGGGGGCTGCAAAGTTGCCAGTTTTTCTTTTATTTCTTTCCCCCAGTGTCAGCAATATTTGGTGCTTTTCTGGAATGCAGAGCATCTGGATCAATGGGATTTAGGAATATTAGCTGAATTCAGGCAGAGAAGAAAGAGGCATTTAGCCTTTGTCATGGAGGACAGAGTTCAAAATTGCCATGTATCTCAGTGAAATAGCTGTACCAGTGAACCAAGTACAGTCTGTAAGGCTCAAGAGTCAGAAGCAACTAAGAGGAATATGAATGCTTTAATGCTTTGTTATTACACATTATGATTTTTAAGGCAGCTGCAACAGCCAGGATGGGTACTTGGGGCTCATATTACTGGCATCATTAATCACAACTGCTGGTAAATCAATTCACCTCCTAATTTGTGTGTAAGATGCTCAACTGAAAGTAGAGGAAATATCAGCATTTTGGATAAGGTGCTCTTGCAGCTCACTGCAAAGTGCTGATTTTGAACCTTAAGCAGTTGTGGGAGGTTTGCAGGTGTGGGTTCCCTGCCTTAAGCAGTGAAACCTGGTAGCTTCTCTTGGTAAACACCAGCTAATGGTGAGGACAATCCAGAAAGCGGCTGCTGTTCTAAAGGGGAGTCCCACGACATGAAACCAAGGAAAAGGATAAGACACAACCACAGTTTAGCACTATGGTGGCTAATCAAAAATTCACCTCTGACCCGGGTTGAATCCAAACTCCAAACAACCACGTTTGAACTTTTTCCAAACCAGCTTCCTCTAAATCTATGAAGGACATTCCTTAAATTGTAATGAAGGCCACAAGTTTTCATTTCTCGAGTACTCAGAGACAGAACAAAATGACCACATATGGGAAGGATAAAAAACCCAGCTGTTTAGCTGAGGTGAATTTCTAATGGTGAACATAGACAAAATGAGAATTTAGTTTATTCACAGACCCTTGATGTTATCTGTATATAGACAGAGAAGGCTGAGATGGTTTTGAGAAAACTTTTCAAGCCACATTTTATTCATAAAGATAATTTTATATAATATTTAATTGTTTTAATGGCTCTTCCTGAGTTCTATAAAATCACATTTGGGATATATAAATTTTCTAGTTTCATAAAGAGGAGGAAATAAGAAGTGACTAGAATACGTCGATTTCAAATGAAAACAAACTTTCCAAGGCATCCTTACAGGATTCATTTTCTGTAAATTTTGTAGCCTATGCGGAACACATGAAAATGGGGTTTAAAAATTCACTTGACCTACAATATTGAAATAGGAATGGTCCTATCACTTAAAGGTTTTGCTGGTTTCAGACCTTAAGCCTATGGCTAATCCAGGAATGATTTTCATTCATCCTACAATTCAGAATTAAAACATGCTATACATGGAAAGAGGGACAGAAGTATCTATTCTGGCAGGTTGATTTGCAAAAATAATGGTGGTTGTTTGAAAATTATCAGACTTTTTGATTGCTAGAAGCAGTCCCATTAGGAATGCATTAGCAGGCAGAGTGCAGCTGAGATGGTCAAAGTTGCATCATAAATGTGTTGCATCATAAATCATTTATCTTATCAATATCACTTTCACATATATGATGTGTAATGTTTGTATACCTATGGCTTGTCTGAGTATGTGTGTGAGGTATAGAGAAACAAGTCCAGCTCTGCTTCTGTTTACTACTATATGGCTATTAAAATTACTAATATAGGCATAATTGAAAGCAGAAGTAGATGTGGCATGCATCTATTTCAAAATATAAACTCCATCATGTGAGTGACATAAATTCTGTGGTATCATTTTGGATTTCAAAACAATAACTTGCAAGTTGTTATATCAGGGTAGATAGACAGATGGATAGATTAATTGATCAATTGATCAATCTTGCTTTCTTTTTTTATTGTCCAGAAAGGCAAACTGCTTTTTCTCAAATATTTTCCACTCACTGATGCCCTCCCTCTTAAGGACCTGTCAGTGGATCGAGTCTGGTATTTCCTCAATTAGGATATCTAAAGTGAAAGCAGAGACAACTCTGCTCCCACTCCCTAAATTTTCCTCTGCCAGCCCAAACTTTTCCAATGCACCCTTCCCTGCCTACCACAGTGGCACCAGAATTTACAGCACAATGAAGAGGAAGCTCCTTTACTGGTCAGCGATCCTACACTCAGGCCTACAAACAACCAGCTGCCATTGCATTCATGTGCTTGCTTGGGAGTGAAAACACCCTGCCTTTTCAGGAGCACAAGGTTGCTCAGACTTTGTCGCATCCCCTTGCTCTGGTTGCAATGCACTGAAAGAGTAACACAGCAGTGTGAGGAGACAAGTCCCTTCCATGAGGATGGGATTTGCCCAGGGACCCCTCTCTAATGCGAAATCTTCATTTGTCATCTTTGCCAGTTAAATATTCATTCCTGGTTTTCATCAGCAAGGGAGAGCAGCATGAGGTTTCCTTTGAGCTCTGGGACAAAACAGTCATGGAAATTGTCAACACAGGGCAAGAACGGTTTTAATAACAGGCCAGGTCTCAGTGATCTAAAATGCCAGTTTTCTTTTCCCCTCCTCCCTCTTCCCTTGCAAACTCTCCACCATCTCATTTTATCAACCCCATGCAGCCCTGAGCTGTGCTGGCCTTGCTGGGCTCTGCAGGGACGGTTACCATGTGCCTGGAAACTCATTTCCAGGTTCCCAGGACCTCAGCCGTTCTTTTAAAGGAGCTGCTTTTCAAGACTTGAAAGTAAATAGACATAATTTCTAATCCCTTGAGCTGTAAAGTTATGGAGAGTTTAAAGCCTGCTGCTCCTACAGCATGTCTTGCAGTCCATTAGAGAAGGAGGGGGTCTCCAGTTATCTGACCTTTCAGGAAATTGAAGCATCTCTTCTGCTGACTTTTTCATTGCCCCTAGAGAGCCACTGATGAGACCCGGATGTGAAATGAAGGAGCAAAGAAGAGCTGTGATTTACTTCTATTATTCCAGGGAGAAGAGAGACAGGCAGCAGAGCTGCTGCACCTTGGAGTTGTGTGCCCACTCGCACATGCTGATGCAGTTCTGACTAGGGTCCAAATCAGTGCAGCAGATCTATCTACACCAGTTCAAGCTGTCCAAGGACCTGGCCCAGGTGGGAGGCTGTGACTCAAAGGGAGCAGGGGAGAAGGGAATAAATGTCAGGAATGAATCTTTGAGGGTTGTGTACTTTGCTCAGTCTGCAGAGGATGACATTTGGGATCTGCAAGGCACAGGCACATTCTCCATCTGCACCAGCCCTGGAGGCATTTTAACATGCTGTTGTCTTCTACTGAGACTCCTCCTCCAGGATGGACACAGGCTGCCTTGCTGACTAATATCCACCTGGCATAGCTGAGCTGTTCTAGCCAGAGGTGAGGATATTCCTGCCTGTAGTCCAATTAAGCTCTGCTGGCGTTATGGCCTTCATTGCCCATTCCCTCTCCTTCTTTGCCTAGGAAGAGAGACCAGTTTCATCCACACAACTGAACTGAAGAGCAGTCAGAGGAGCAAGAAAAACTCTTGCCCTACATTTCTCCCATGCTTGGATATTCAAGCTGAGCTACAAATCTCGTCTTCAGAAACCCTTTCCATTGATTTAAAAGGGCTGGTCCTTCCAGTGGATGTTTTATTTAAGAACAGTCTGGTACGTGATAATTAATGTAAAGGGGATGTGTTTCCCTGCTGAGCAGTAGCTAATGTCAGGAGCAGTTCCATTTCCTGTGCTGGGAGGGCATGGGGATCAAGGCACTGCCCTCAAGGAGTAGGGAGAGTCAGCTCCTGGCCTCACAAACACCTCTGCCAGGTTGGCAAGGAATTTGTCATGGGACAGCCTAATTGGATTAAACAAACAGTAGCATCAGAATGAGAGAGGCACAGAAGAGGACCCCAGTCACTGAGGGACGGTAGTGGGTGCATTTATTAAACTAACATTGATAAAACCTCTGACCCCTGAAGCTCCCAGCCTGAATAATGCCTGCTGCCCCAAGAAAGCTTACTTCTTTATTAGTGTCTCACTTCCCCATGAACTTCTCTCTTCTTTGTCCATAGATGATGTTTGCTTTGCCATGGGGTTCATGTTTCTCCCTGGCTCCATGTCTCTGGCTTAAGGGATGAATATGGAATCAGCAAGCTGGGTTTTATCCCTGCATCCTGTCACTTTCCCCCTCAAGATCATCTGACACAAATGTATTTCTCAAGTCACATTTTAGCTATGTAAGATACAGAAATCTAACCTGAGTCCACCAGGTAATCTCCTCACAGAGCTTCTGTAGAGAAAACTCTTGTCCAAGAAAGAATTTGCCCATCCAAAATCGACCCTCCAGTCATGTGCACACATCCATCCAGCAGTGCACCACAGTGAGCCACCCTCCACTTGCACTGTTCTGACCTCTGCACTGACACACCTGAGTGTGCACACAGTTACTCCAATCCCCTGCCCAAGTATATTTGGAACAAAAAAGATAGATGCATTCACAGAAGATCACCTAGCCACTCTACAGAGTTGGGGGCTTTAGTTTTGAGCTGCTAGAGGATACCTAAAGTAACATTTTTACTGGAATCAGCACTAGATAAATTCAAGGTAGAGATTTCAGTGCAAGTAGAGTCAAATCAATGTTACAAGATTATGAAAAGCTCCAACAAATAAACACAGCATGAGAGGGCAGCAATAGTCAGAAGAAAGTATAGCTGCTGCACCTGTATTATTCTGCTATATAAACATTTTACAAGGCCTGGTACCAAGTATATTAAAAATGATGCCAGATTCCCAGAGCCCTTTGTCCTCCCAAAGCCTCCTCCCCTCACAGCTGGTTCTTTTGGCAATGCTCTCAGCCTGTCTCTTTGCAGGCACCACAAGAAGTGATGGGCTAAAAACACCCCCAAACACCCACACTCTGCCCCATGGGGAGGGACAGAGAGCAGGCAGGAGAGGTCGGTGGGGTTTCAGTTTTACCACACAACTGAGAGCAGTACTCCTGCATTGCACTTGCCCAGAGGCATTGCCCCCTCCCAGGAGATTAGCTCAGATCCAGCATTGATGATATTCAGATCTCTGACTCTATGTCTCTTAGATATAAAAGCATGTAGGAACCTACAGGGAGTCAGAAGTTCACAGACCGTCTGGTACTTGCTTGAATTGATGTGAACCTCTGCTGTGGAAATTTTTCTAGGACATGCTTTCTCATGAGCACACCACACTTTCAGTCTGGGTGAAAATACCACAAGAATAACCTTTCTCATGGTATTTCAGTATTTATTTTCTGGTTCCTGTCCAACCCTAAATCAGGAAGTGCAGAAGCGTGAGAAAATTTTATAAAAAGAAAAAGAAAAGGTTTAATAATGGTTTTTAAGTCTAATAAAAGTTTCTGTTCTGCTCAAGCTCACAGTAGAACCTTGTTCTTGTTTTATTCAAACAGGTTCATCCATTTTTAGCTGCTTCTGCAAGAGCATTCACACCAGTGAGAGGCATGGGGAAACCCTGAGCCTTGCTCCTGACTTCTGATGTGCTATGGATTCCTTAGCCAAGTCACTTAGGCACTTTGAGTGTCCATTCCCAGCCCCTCTATGAAGACAGCTAATATTTATCTTCTTTTGAGAAGTGCTTCAAGATCCTTGGGTGAAACCTCCTATGCAAGTGCAAAAGTTTTTTTAGTAATTAATATCTCTTCATTTTTTACCCCAACAAGTGTAACTGAGACTGTAGGTACCCCTTTAAATCTTTAACAGTGGGATCCTTTCATAGTGACTTAGGATATGATGTAATGTCTATGCATTGTTAACAGGACCAAAGTGTAATAAACATTCATTTTAATGAACAAAGCAAAGAGATGTAACTCAGAAGACCCACAGGGAGATGTGTTATATAGAGTTGCCATGTTTGCATACATGCTTTTCTGACTGCAGTCAGTTTTAACAAGGGTAAAATACTATTGATGTTAAATCACATGTGGGTTTTCGTTGTTGTGGGGTTTTTTGTTTTGTTTCTTTTTAAATGAGCCTCAGAATTGCAGGGGTGTTCCTGAAGACATAATGGCTACATCTGTACTAATAAGCTAAACGTGTCCAGGACTCTGCAGCAGCCCCAAGGCCAACTGGAATGGAAAAGCCAACCTCCATGCTATTGAACTCTCCTCATCTCCAGAACAGCAGGGCCACATCCAACCCACCTCCTGAGAACCGGCGCTGGCTAGCACTGGCTTCAGTGCCGTGCCAAGAATTGTTTGCGAGAGCATTAGCTGGCACCAGGCTCGGCCATGCCAGAGACCATTTGAACAATTAACAGCACAGACATGCGAGTGCCAGGGCCTGGCATCGTTCCCTGTCACTGCTTGATTTATTAATACCAAGTAGCCATGTGGCCTGCAGAGCCTTTATTGCTGGTGACAGTACCGGGAAAGGAGAAAGCTGGGGTTACTTTTGCAAGGCTGGCAGATAGAAAAAAAACAGGCTTCTTGGGTTTTTTCCTTGTAAACTGCACATGCTTTATATGGAAATTATTAAGAGGCAATCAAAGCAGGAGCCTGCAATGCTGCCTTGGCAAAGCTGCTTGTAGTGTTTTGAAAAAGGCTTCATGCTCTAGAGTGCTCAGTACTAAAGAATACCTGGTCAAAGTATTTTTGCTTATTTATATTTGAATAAAGTGATGTAACCAGGACAAGGTATTGTTCTTACAAGTCCATCCAGTCCCATGAAGTCTCTGGAACATCGTGGCATCATATTTAAAACTTGTTGCAACTAAATAATGAAGACATCTGATGCTACCACCTGTGAATCCTTTACAAATAAAATGTCTTGACTAAACTCCTGTGCTGCACTGTTGTTTGGATGATGTTCAATTAAAGGCCTTATTAAATGATGCTCTAGAAATCTATGTTCTTCCTTTCATGTTTTCCTAGAAAGAGTTTGCAAGAAGTAGGTACCTCAGGGCAGGTAATCGTGTCCTCATCTAAGTAGTTTTTATCCCAAAGTTTCCTAGCATTAGAGAGAAATTAGCAATACTGCATGTATACAGCAGAAGCATCTGTCCCTGATGTATGATCGACATACCTAGGTTATCAAATGCTAAACAGCCCTTGAAACATTATAAACAGTTGAATATGAGCAACCTGTCCATCCAACCAACATTTCACATCATTAGCATACAGGAATTTCAACCTTTCCTTTTCTTGCTGGAAAATGAATGCTGAATCAGACAAAAGAGAAATTGCTTCATTTTCTCTTGTTGACACAGCAGTGGATTGACAGGCTAAACAGGCTTCTGAACCCTTCCATAAAACAATCGTGTCAGGAAGTGATGGTCCAGGAACAGATAAGCATGACAGCAGCTTCATCTACTTATTTCAGTCTATGACCCACATTAGAAGAGAGCATGGAGGCCAGGGCCCCACCAAAATAAACATTTTTCTAATCTACAACAGGCACTTGCCCTGATGAGCTCCTGCTGGAGCAAGGTGCTGATGCTAGTTTGGGAGAGTTGGGTTCTGCTCCTGTTATTGCCTCTTAGTTTATTTCTCTTCCTCCCTACCTCTAGGCTTGGTTCAGCAAAGCAGCATGTGCATAAGCTCTCTGGATTTCAACAACAATTTAGGCACTAAAGCTGCTGTAATGCTTTTCTGAGTAGGTGTGTGCTGTTGGTTAAGCCAGAGGCTGTTCCATACCTGTTTTCAGCCAGCAAGAGCTTCTCAGCCGTCTGAATGCATATCTAAGCTTGAGAATTTAGCCCTTATTTGGAAGAAGAGCCAAGTTTCTGGAAACTGTGGACAGTGAGCTCTTTAGTTTGGTTTGCTTTCCATCTGCTTTCACTCTTACTTCCTTCTGCTTTTCTCACTGCACCCTGTTCTGGAAGTGGAAGAATCAAAGGATGACAAGACCAGCCAGTCTTCCTCAGCCCTGGTCCAGCCAGCATGGGCAGCCTCATAATCAGGGCTGGCTTAAGCCTCACAGTCAGCTTTATCCCACTTGAGAGGTCCTGCTGGTACCAGAAAGCACCTGGGCTGAACTTGGCATTGCTTTTGAATGTCACTCTGAAACCCCATCTTACTTGAGCTTGAAAATCATGGTATTTGTGGCACCCTTTTCCTTCTTCATCCAGGCAAGCTGCAAGGCCTTTACAACAGCAAGCTGATGTCAGCATGATGTCACCATGACATAGAAGAGCATTCCTGTGATTTAGAGCTGACCAGGATGAACTCCTCTGCCTGGTCCATGGACCAAGGCAGTCTTTGCAAGGACTTGCTAGATTGCCATAGAGTATGCACAGCCAGCCAGTGAGCTCTGCCAAATACAGTGTTAATTCTTGATGACGGCTGATGCTCTACAAGGAAACAAAAGGCTGCTCATCTGGAGCAGACACTCAGTCTCCTTGCAGCACTTTGTATGGTGTTTAACTTTAAATGTGTTTTGTCCCAGCACCTTATCAAAGCTTTGTAGTGCAATAGGAAGCTTAGAAGCCAGAGGAATTCGTAAGGCTAGTCCTTGATTCATCCTGTAACCTAAAAATACAGACTGATTCCTGCAGCGGTTATTTTAGTACAGACAGCAAACTGCTTCCTTGAGATGAAAAGGCTCAAATACCGGTACCCTCCTCATAAACAGGATCTTGAGATATATGGAGAAGACTCAGACAATTTAGACTGCACAAGGCTCACACAAATGCAGACACAAAAATATACAAACATGCCAGCAAGGTGATATAAGCAACAGAACTCTTGATATTCCTGCCTGTCATTCTGTTTGAGGCAAAATAAGTAAATAATAATAATAATTTACAAAATTAGAATTAAAAAAATAAAACAAAGCAGTCAGGCCTCATGTTTCTGCTAGGCTCTTCCTGCCCTTCAGGGCTACCAGTCTAAACATGCTCTCCCAGCCTCCCTACACCTGAAGGAATATGAGTTCATAAAATACTGCCAAGATCGTGTAGCACCTTAATGCAGCACCCAGTGTTCTCCTTGCCTCTTACCCTTAAGGTTAGTTGAGCTTATATAAGAAGGGAAGGGTCACAAAAAGAAAGAAAACTAAAGACAAGGTGTGTTGTTCACAATACACACTTCCTATTTTCTGTCAGATAGACAAGAGAAACTCCAAGTGTGTGTGCTTGAATTGCAAGTGTTTAGGGCTTTGCAGCCAACCCTGTTGGTGGAGCTTCAGCAAGAAGGGATGCATCTTTGGTGAGTTCTGAAGTCATTTTAGGTACAACACTTTGTGACTGCCCTTGCTGATGTCTTGAATCAATCAGTGCTACACTCTCTTTCTTAAATGTAGAGTCTCCAGAAGTATCTCTAAGTACTCCATGACAGGAAATATAACTCTCCCTAGCAAACAAACAGCCACTGATTCCAAAAAGACTCTTCTGAAGTAAACTTCTCTCAAAGGTTGGACTCCCTACTTATTTCTACCACTGGTATTTTAAAGGAAGCTCTTTTGAGTAGGGAAGAGCCATGCATGTCTGAAACCTGGTGAATCACTGTTCAAGGTTTCAAGGATCCAGCTACTGTTTTCAGGTCAGACAGAAATATAGCTGTTTTGCAGGTTTCCTTGATGTAGAAGAGCGTAGTTAGAGTTTCCAACCGAAAAAGTCCCTTCTCACCACAGTCAATATCCCTTTACTTGTGCTTTACTGAAAATGGGGTGCAAATGAATAAGCAAACTTGGTGGTATTGAACCTGAAGCAGTTTTTATAGAGAAGTGAGAGGAGCCAGTAGGATGACCAGCCAGCCTATGTTACAGGAAGAACAGTGGTATGATCTCCACTATAGCACTACTGAAGTTACTAGAGGTGCTCCAAAGAGGAACTAAAGTGGAAATCTCTATGACAAGGGGTGCTACTTTAGGTGGGGATAGTCACCACTTTGGTGTTGGTCATGACAACACTCTTCATTAAGTACAGACTACTCCCTGTACTTCTGGGGCAGAGGAAGATCAGTACAGTTTGGACCAGCACACACAACTCAGGCACTCTCACACCTCTCTGTCTCCTGTGTTGGGTCAGATATCTCACAGGACAATTTTCATGTGTTTACTCAGTCTTTCTTTATGAGAAACAGTCATGACAGCAACAGAAATTACCTTCTTTCACACCTTAGGAAGGGTTCAGTACAAGTTTGTTTTGCTCTCAGGTTAGGGTTGGGCAGATGTGAGGGTGTTGTTTCTGTTTTTATCCAAGCTGTTTTATTCCCACTTTGCTTTCGTGTGCCTGTTGTCTTCAGGACAGCATTCCCCACAGTAATAAGGTGGCATCTCCCCAGACTGCCTCCAAGCTACCACTGACATTCATGCTGCAACCCATCCTCCACCAGAGGGTGAGCAATTAATTACAGATAGTCAACAGCTCCTCAGTGCACATTTTCCAAGAGTAAGTGAAAAATAAGAAACACTAATAACTATGTCAGGCTACCCCGTGCTTATTAGAAGAAAGAAAGCAGATGAAGAGCATAGTGCCTCAACTGATAGTTTCTCCCATATGGGCTCACAGCAGCCAACAGTCACTTTTCATGTGCCCCTGCAGCTGGGGCACAGCCCTAGATTGAGGGCAGGAGAGTGAGGGAGATCATCTTGGCTGATTTCAAGAATGGATGGCAAAATGTAGCTTTTCCCGTTAAATACTTCACTGATGTTGTGAACAGGCACAAACACTCTCATTCTGACATCCCACCAAAATCAGAAGCTGCTTCTTACCACTCTCCTGCCTCCTAACCCACATGCCTCTGGCAAGGAGACCAATGTCCCTCTTCCTAAGATTCAATGGTGGGGCAAAAGAGCCAGCTAGCCCTGTCAGCAGTACCAGGGCAGTGAGCAAGCCTATGTATGAGCACCTAATTCATGCACATCGTTCAGGATATACATACAACAGGGGCTGATTTTTGTTGGCACAGGACCTCTGTGCTTTGGCTCTTCTCATCTTGTGGGTACTTTTCCTTTACAACCTGCACAGCACTCATCCCATGTATTTTCCAGCACATGTATGCAGCATTTTCTATGCCTGCTGCTTCTCAGAACACTTTGAACAGGCTCAATAAAAACACATTTATGCCAATGTTGGCTTATTTTGTCAGAGCA
Source organism: Acanthisitta chloris (assembly GCF_000695815.1). Lineage (NCBI taxonomy): Eukaryota > Metazoa > Chordata > Aves > Passeriformes > Acanthisittidae > Acanthisitta > Acanthisitta chloris. Next base: position 8,342 of record NW_008653716.1, on the reverse strand, counting down.
GAAACAGTTCGTCTCCATCTCACAGACCTCCTACTGCTCTGCGTATGTTAGAGCCAGTTAAAGTGCCTCTGCTGTACCCTGCCAGCAAGCACACTCTGATGCTGCCCTTGTGCTCTCTTGCTTTCCTTACAAACCCTCCTCCATCTTAGGAAATAATTAGCAATGAAATAAAAAAGCAATATAGAGTACACTTCTGAGGCTTCCAAAAGCTGTTGGCAGTCACTTTCACGTACTTCTGGTGCTGCTTCACTTTCCCGGAAAAACATGTAAATCTTCCCTTTTCAGATGCCCCTAGCCTCTGCACACCAGGACTGAGGTCAGATGAAGAGGAAGGCACTCACACAACACCAGCCTCTTGCAACATGTGGAAACGACAGGAGTGGGGAATGTGCATTCCCCTCAGGGCATAAAAAGCAAGCCTTGGCGGTGTGGCAGCGCCCCACCGCATGATGCTCTGCCATAATGAATAGGTAGGCTGTACGTATAAGCTATTAATAGGCCCTATAAAGTGCAATTAAAGCAGCATACAACTGTGGTGTTGCTTGCCTCTGCCAAAAGTGTCACAAATTATGAGAGCAACAACAGAAAAGGATATCACAGCCTGAGCACTTGCAAGTGATTTTGCAATTTGAGGGATAATGGAGCAACAAGTATGCAGGCTGCAGAGCTGCAGAGCTCCCTGGCAGCCAGGGGACATCACTTCTCAGAAGAGATGGCCAAATAGGAAGACACACTCCTTTGCTATCTCCTCTGAGGCCTTAGCTGCTCTACTGAGAGCCACTACAAAGGTGTCAGTAAATAGGAATGACAATTACGAAATTTCCTTCACAAGTGTCCAAATAAGTGTCAAGTACTCTGCCATGGAAGTAGGTCCAGGGAATAAAGTGATACATATTCTTGCACAAGGCCAGACCTAAACAAATACTCTTAATGAAGCTGGGGCATGCACCTTGCAGTCCATTAGCTACCTGCTGAGCAGAACAGTCTTTGGCCGCATGGATGTACTGACAGGGCATGTTTTGTATGCTCTTTCTCCGAACAATGAGAACAGACAAAAAAATGGACTGCAGTAAAAGCCACAAGAGATGCCTGCAACTGCAGTACTGCCAGGACAGGATTTCTGGTTCTGGGCAGCTTAGAAGCAGCCCGTCTGTGGGAATAACTGTTCAATAGCATTTCTTCTAATCATCTGGTCCCACCTATGGACTTCTGCACCAGAGAGATCAGGATTTTCTGACATCCCAGGAATGTCCATGCCACCTCTCCACAGTCTGAAGCATTCCTTCTACCTTGCCATACACATAGCATGACATATGCTCACTGGTTTCTTACTCATGTCATATGATTGCAATATCCTTATCCGATTAGCAAGCTCATGCATGCTTGGCTCATATTGTATCTCAATTAATTTTACCCACAAACATTGATGTACTAAGTCCTGAAACAATGCCTATATAACTCCCCAGGGCATTGTTTTGATTCCATCCTGGAACAAGGTCACTCTCCTCTTGACTGATGGTTTTGCATTCTTTATCTTTTCCTAACAGTTGTTTCTTAAGCAAGATTTTCACTGGCAATAAACAGAATAAACTTCACAAACAGTTTGAAAATGTAATGTCTCTTGGTAGACGTAGTTCAGAAGCTTAAAGTACATATTTCAATTTTTACTGCTGCTTGGATCCAATAGCCAAATATGGTTTGGTGTCTACAGGCTTACTCTATCAACCTGAGCACCCTGCAGAACAGAGATGTACAGCTAGAAAGCCGACAGTCTCCAAAATAAGTCTGATGGCATTTGCAGAGTGCCAAACTTACTGACCTGAAATTTTCTGACTGCTGTCAGTGCCCAGGCCACATCTCTCCAAAGCACTGTATTGCTCTGCCTTATCTGCCTCTATGGCCAGATGTCCACACCAGGCAATGGCAGGTGCCTCTAACTGAGGACAACAGGGAGAACCTTTTGAGGAAGGCATGCTTTCATTACTGCCTAACCTACTTGCCCATACATCCCAGCTGGAGGGGAGTACCACAGATCCTTTCCACAATGCTTTTTCACCCTCTGCCTCATCAGCTCTGCTGGAATAGAGTTCTGAGCTATTCCAGGAGCGTGGCATGCCACTTCACCCATCCTGCCTGCGACTCATAGCACCACCCAGTCCACTCTACCAATATATAATCTTCTGCTGATTATTACAAGCCACTTGCCTGGAGACCATAATTCTCCAGCCACTTACATCTTTTCAAGCTTTTCTCAGCATCTAGGGGACTAGCATACTGGGTGGATGGTGGGGGACTATGGATGGCTGCTCAGTGGTTCAGCTCCAGACTTTCTTTCCAACGAGTGACCTGCAAGTGAAATGTGGGAAAAGTAGTATCTAGATCATCATCTGGTATAAATAAACAAAGCCCTACTAAAGACATTAAAGCTCTACTGGTTTACACCATCTGGGAATTTGGCCACGGGGGAGGACTTCTTAATACTCAGTTTTTAGGCTTTATCACAAATATGCATGTGAGGAAGGCTAGTGCCCTATCTGCTCTCAGTGAGTGTTACCAACCCCTACAGAGATCAATAGGAGCTCCCTGCTCACATCAAGAGCAGAATGATGCCCTAAAATTAACATGTGTTTGAATCAGTGCATTGTATCTTGTTTGCAGATTAGTAGCACTGAGTAGATATTGAGGGCATCGGAAAGCTAGCCAGTTTAAACAAAGTAAGAATTGACCTAAATTTCAGCTAAGCTGAAACTGATCTTTTTGGGAGGGAGGGAGGGAAGGAGGGAGGAAGGAAGGGAGAAGAAAAGGTGTCCAGAAATACTCATGGTTTGGTTCATTTGAGTATTTCAGGTCTTCTCATGCATCTAGTTCCAGCAGACAAGAAATAGTAACATTCCACATACTTTGTACTTATGCTGAACTGGGAGGTGTTGGGCTCCTGTCCTCGAAATGGAAGGCTTCAATTCTAATTTATAGACCAAACAGATAATGACAAATAGGCTTTGGATGGTTTATCTAAATCCTCCTAAGCTGTGCCCATCAACTAACTATAAGCTCAGGCAACTCCTTGGTTAGTCCTGAGTGTCTCAAAAAGACAAATCATATTTCCTGTGTAGTGTTTCACATATTTCTGCATGGTGTCTCACAACCATATTCTAAATTGAAGGAAATCTGGAGTGAAATGAAAGGAACATGATTATTCTTTATATTTATGATAGCACTAAATTCCCTTAAGGCAGTGCCTTTTTCGTTTAATGCAGGGAGTACCAAATATGGGCTGGGTAATGTATGTTTTATGAATGTAGCCTTGCCTTGAGCAATCGACTGCTTAATTGAAAAGATTAAGATTGAAGCAGGCAAAAATAAGAAAGTTAAAAAAAAAACAATGACCATGAACAGGCTATGATTATATATCAGTTTCAGCAAGATATCAGCTGAATTACAATTATAATAATTTAAGTCTTCAATACACAAACTCTATCTCAAGAACATTTTTGTAATATTTTACAACTTCTATAGCTTACAGAAGAATAAAATTTCACATTCTGCTTTGTAGTTTATTTAAACCAAATGAGGGGTTTGATGGTGGGGGGTTATTGTATATTTCTTTTTCAGTGGATAGCATTTTTCCTGCTGGAAGAAGGTAGAGGGTGAATGCAGAGTACTGCTTCCTCTAGGTCCTTGCGCACTTCCTCCATCTGCATCTAAGCCAGGAGCAAAAAAAAAAAAAAACCCAAAAAAAACCCCCAAGTGAGTTGCTCTTTCACCATGCAAGAGTATAAGCACTCTTGTTTTCTTTCTGCTATTTTGTCACCTATCTGTGCCTTTTTCCTATTCATCATAGAGATATATATTTTCTTTTTTTTTTTTAATCCTGTATAGCCCATGGGTAAGTGATTAGAGATCCAGTGAAACGAAAAATTACCGAGATGGACTGGTTACTGATGTGCAGTGGTTTTGCCAGTGTATTTATCCACTGATTCCACTGTTATGAATAATACACATATTCATCATGCCACTGTTTCAAGGGACAATGTTCTCATCCAGGCCCTCTGTGCATTTTAAGTAGCTGAGGCTTCCCCTGAGATCTGGGACTAAAGGACTAAACTTATCTTTGGTGTAAATTCTATTGAGATCAGTGAAACCACTGAGACCTAGAAGGAATCTGACCCAGGGAGAGAGACTCTCAAGAGCTCCATTTAATCTCTGTCGCAGTATGATTTTCCCCAGGAATCGCCATATCCATCCATCTCTCTAACACACATCATAAATAATTTACTTGCAGATATAAAGGAGCACTTTGCTTCAATCTGCTAATGATCTTAGCACTGAAAGGGGCTCTACCATGCTTAAACTCTCTTTACATTGCCTGAGAGATTCAAAGTGCCATTATGGTAAACGAGATGACAAGAAATAAAGAGGAGACAGTAGATTACCGTAGTTGTCAGCATTTCTACTGCTATTTTCAGGTGGATCTGCAAGTACTGAAATACCCAAGTGAGATTCATCTCAACTCACCTTAGCTGTCTAGTCATCAGAGACCAACACTTCTGTGAGGGTTTCTCTGTATTACAGACAGAGCCTACATGATGCAGAAAGATTTTGACAGCTAAAGCCAAGTGAGATGAATCCCATTCCTAAATATCAGTTTGAACTCAGACCCTTCTCATCAAGCCTGATGTCTTCCTGACACTTGCCTTGCATACTCCCTTAAGCCACAGTGAAGGGGCAGGAGTAGGACCCTGGGATTTGGCTTCAGCCATCTGCAAGTACCTCCTTGCAAACACCAGACCTGGAAACAGGATACAACTGCAAATGAAAAACATCATACATATTAGTCACAGCAAAGCAGGCACTAAAAAAAACCCCCAAATGTGAAGATGGTCCTCATCTCCAGAGGCCAGATTCTGGTCTTGTTTACCTGGCCTGACACCTGCTAAGTATGGCAAATGCAGCAGCAATCCTCAGAGTTAATATTTTTGTGGCAGAGAAATGTACTTGTTGAAATCCTTTCCTTACTTGCACAGGGTCTGTCCTCTATTTGACCGACCCCCATGTTATGTATATTTGAGGACTCTCCTCTCTAGACCAAAATGACGTGGATGCTGGCTCTTCCTATCAAATGCTGCTCCAGTCTAGAAGCTTCCTATATAAGTCTTTCATGATAGCTTTAATATCTCTTGTTAATTTCCTCCTTGATCTGCCCTTTTTTATTGCCCTAAGTAATTCATTTCCATCCCTGGCACTGCACCTTTTAAGAATTGATTTAAAATTAATATATGATAAAACAGTATAAATAATGTATGGTTGCTGTATTTAATATTAATAGCCATTAAATGAGGGAAAAATGCATACCTGCAGATGATTTGCAAAAGGACTGTGGGGCCATAATATTACATTGCAAAGAGAGATATCGAGGTTGCCCAATGCTTCCCATAAAAACAGATGTTTTATTTCTGTTGCCTATGGATTTGTCAGACTTCCCTCCTGCAGGGATTCTTTCGAGAACAGACTTTTGCCTCAGAGTGAATTATTCACTGCAATGCACATTGTGAAATACATCTTCCAAATAGCTCAGACATTTCTGTGAACAAAATAAGGTGGAAAAGTGTGTTGTTTGCTGATGTAAGAGAAGCTGAGGGAGCAGAGCTAGTAGCTCTGTGCTATGGAGGAAGAACTGGGCAGAAATGTAGGCAGTCTGTCTTGCAATATCCCTGTGAAAATTCGCCTCCTCCCCCAAATTTGGCCACGTGAATATGCTCGAACCTACCAAGTACTGACTTGCTGAAACACCTCAGTATGCATTTTCTTGCAGGGGGCATGCACCAGCCTGGTGCTAAGGAGCCTGTCCTCATTTCTGTGCATCACAGCAAACCTGAGCTCCTACAGCAACGGCACTCCCTTTGATTGAACTCAGTGGGCAAGACAATCAGACCAAGAAGGACCAGGATGGTGGATGAGGGTAGGAGACAGTGAAAAATACGACCACAGGTAGGCAGGGACCAGAAAGGCAAACTAACAATCAGAGCAGAGGCCAATATGGTAAGGAACTAAAGACTGTAAGATGGAGAGGAAAACACTGGGATGGGCAGTGCCACTCACAGGGATGCTGAATTTCCTACCTCTGGACACTTCGATGTGCCTTTGCCCTCCTGCCAGCACTGTGCCCCATAGCTTGTGCACACTGCAGTGTACCCAGATCTTCTGCAGAGCCATGACCTTACCCACTGACCTGCCAGGAGTCCAAGCAAGTATGCTTTTTTCATTCTGGAAGAGAAAGCATAGGAAGGCCCTGGCATTTAGGAAACAGCACCCCTTCAGAAAAGCTGCCCTCCCCCATCCTGACCCTCCACAGGGATCACACACAACTCATCTTGCTCACTGCATGGCTCTGTCACCACATGGGTTCTACAAGCAGA
>NW_008653716.1:809-1879 GCF_000695815.1 Acanthisitta chloris | reverse complement strand
AGGGGGGGGGGGGGGGGAAAGGCTGAGAGAATGTGCTCAGCAAGGGGTTAATGGTAGTCAGAGCCCTCACACAGGTGTAATGAGTCAGGGCTAGGACTGATGGCTGTCGAGGAGGGAATACAGGAAACTTTCACTCTTTAGGAAGGAAGACTGATGGAGAAAGGATTGTTTCACACAGAGCTTTCTCCATCTGAACAGGGATTTCACCTCACTTTTTAATGAGTCAGACAAGGGCTCCTTTTGTTTCGCATGCTTTTCCACCATGCAGACACAGCCCTGTGTGGACACCTCACTGCCCTGAAAGCTTTTCTCTCAGTGGCTTTTCCTTACTGGCTTTTTTGGTGGTTCAACTCACCATGACCTCATGGCCCCCTTGTCAGGTTCAGTGGGAAGAGAAGGAACTTTGTCAAGTTTTCACACCACAAAGGCTCTGGTCAAGCTTCAGCAGCAATGGCTGGGCTGCTAGAAGGAAAAAGGTCACTCAAAAGAGATGTTTCTCCAGTGATGATTTTGTGAATCTTTTATTAGTTTTTCTGTCTGTGATTATTTGTGAGTCTAAGGAAGGAAAGAACCAGTACCTAGAAGAGTGTACTAGAGCTCACAGGAGCTTCTTCCATGTTGAGTCCCTGACCAATGGATGAACAGTCCTTCTGCACTTTGCCTTGCCTGGAACCCTTCTCTGCCCTGGTCCTAGTTGTTTACGTAGTCTCCTTCAGAAGAAGGGGTGCTTATTCATTTCTTGGGTGACATTCTCAGAAATAGGCAATGAGGATTTCCAAATTGTTCTAGTCATGACAGTAAATTCCCAAACTCACTGCATGTGTTTTGTACACTGCTCATTTGTGATAGCAGATTGACTTTAGAGAAAAACAGCTTCTGTCATTGAATGGCAATACTTTATCAAGACATTGTTTAGCTACAGGGCTGTCTCCCATGCCACAACTCAAATCCAGCATATTCAGCTATAGAGGCAGAACTCCAGATGAAGAAAAGGACAGATGTAACACTTGATCACCAGGAAATAAATGGCCAGAGACAACTAGATACAGCTGATTTATTTGAAATATTAA
>NW_008653716.1:0-743 GCF_000695815.1 Acanthisitta chloris | reverse complement strand
ATATTCAATTAAAATAATATTTAAATATAGAAATAAAACATGTATATAGTATTAAACATATTTTATATAAATATTAGAAATAACACATAGGACTTAATTAGTTGTAGTGTCAAATGAGCCTGACTGCATACTGCAGACCAATGACACAGTCATGGAAATACAGAAACGTTCACCAAAATCTCCTGTGCATCCAGCTTGGGCTGAACATTAGCTTCAAACTCTGCTTGCAAACCCTATGACAAGGTAAGTGACTACAGAAATCCCAGTGCTTATTCCTAGAGAGGCAGTTGGATTTGCAGGGGAAAGCTGAGGGTATGGAGAGAGAAATAGCCAGACTGCAGCTCTATCTGGATTGACAGAGATGTTGAAGGAGGCTGATGGATGGGCAGCTGTTTAAAGAATGGAGGAACTTATGGCTCTAACTGCTGCATCCAACAGGCTGAGTTACAGGCCAAGAAGCATTTTGATGGGCCACAGACATGGGGCATCCATTTTGAACCAAGATGAGGGGTGTGTAGCATAAGGCCACGTACAGGGCCAGAAATACACTCAAGGAGAGTAATCCTGTGCTAGCAGAAAAGAGGCCCCATACGCATCCCAGCAGTGTTCTCCCTAAACTTTCGGCCAACAAGCTTGAATACAAAATTGCACCAAGCCCTAGCTTGTTAGGGACATGTAACTTGAGTTGCTGCCTCAGGTTGGGGTCAGAATTTAAAGGTGCCATTATTATTATTATTATTATT